>NC_061095.1:42219181-42227426 GCF_015104395.2 Macrobrachium nipponense | reverse complement strand
AAAGTGTTATGCAATATTATCGTCCAGAAACGAAGGAGATAATTTAATTTTAAATAAGAATTTTTATTATACAGATATTTCTTACACACTGTGGGAGTAGAAAATACGATTCGAAATGAACATTAAGCAAATTTATTGCGATGAAGAGAATACATTTGGTCCTTTGGGAAGATGGTAAACAACTCATTACTTCTTTAGAATGGAAAAGTTGTAACACTGCGAGTTTTCAGTGAAAATATATAAGGTGCGGATATTTCCGTAGATTCTTCTTAACAATAGCTATTTGACTAGGAACGCAATAACTTGAGTTACATGGGTTCATGTAAAAATATTTATAAATTTTCTATAATAAAATCTTCCTCGGTATCCTGGTTGTACGGACGTGAAACAGGTAACAAAGACCTGTGTAATAATATGTTGTGATACGAGTGTATTTCGGTATATAAGATGTATGTATATGTGTACGAATAACTAGTGAGTATGCATACATGATACTTACATATAGTCGTTAATAATAACATATGATTATACCATCAAAATATTTTATATAAATTTTTAACCAATATCTGGGGATATTTGAAAGCAACCATACTGACCGTAAGACCACATTAGTTTCCTTTATTTGAGAACAGGAAAGACATGCAAATCCTCTCATTAGATATATTCTGTCTTCTAGTAAATAAAGATAACAGTCGTTCAGTGGTTCTTCATGAAGGCTAGTGATTTCTGCAATCTTATACTTTCATACTCCTGATAAGTTTTAGTTAATCATTTAATTACTTTTCCATTGATCTTCCTCCTCAATCTTCATGTTCCATTCATTCATTGAGAGAACCAGTAATTAACTCAGCTCTGCCGATTTAGTAGGGTAGTTAACACGAACAAGCTCACTAGGCAAAAAACACATACATTCATGAAAGCACATGTACATGCATACCCGTGCACGCTCTTGCTCAAGCAAGACCAAGAACAGCTCAGGAGTCCAAGCTGCCTTTGAGTCTAGCGTTCCATCTTCACACTTACTGGGCTGAATTTCTCTGCTAGGCAACACTTCGTCAAGTTAATTAAGGGTAATTACCTTCGGGACTCTCACAAGGCGCTACGTCAAATTAATGCCTTACTGCTCTCTCTCTCTCTCTCTCTCTCTCTCTCTCTCTCTCATGATCACTAATACTTGACCAGTTATTGAGGAGTTCGATGTCTTCATCCTGTAAAATTGATTAATGGAATGAAACTTGTATCTTTCTCTCTTATAATAAATCAAAATAAATAAAATATTTTACCAAAATCCTTCTGTATAAAAAAACAAATTCCTTCTTGAATGAGTAGCATTTCAACTGTGCATAACAGGTCTTCTTACAAATGTGCTACTTTATAGATTATAATAAATTAGGATGGTCATGTTGTTCAATCCTTTTATAGCCCCAAAAAATCCTCTTTCAAGTCAGAAGAGGTTCGTAGCTTCAGCAGCAAGAGAAGTTTTCCCTCAATCGACCAGTGATTATCTTTGGAGGTTTGCGTTGTGAAAAAAAATTCCAAAATATCAAATTAGCTACAGACATTTTTCTTTCTTTTTATTTATTCGATTCATCTCGGCTAGTTACAGTCAACAGTTTCTCACACGGTTTCTTATTCTCTATAACACCGTACTTTGCTTTGTGTCTCGGCTTCATCTATTGTAAACACAAACCAGCTTTCATATCAGTAATATTGATGTCGAAGGATAAAACATAAAAATTAAAGGACTTTTTTTTTACATTTTATCTATCGTTATCTATATTACTGATATGAAAGTTAAGTTAGTGTTCGCTGCAGATGAAGCCGGCCCACAAGCAAGGCACGTTGTTAAAGAGAATAAGAGGCCTTGTGCGGACTTGATGACTATATAGTATATCTAACTGGCAGAGACGAATGGAATTACTGTCGGTCAGTCACACAAGCGACATGGTTAGTTTGTGACTGATCCTCCAGAAGGGTCATGATTTGGGTTCCATCAGTCTCTCTCGTATTCTGACTGTTATGCATTTTAAATTCTCGTCTACTTCTTTTTGATGTTGGCGAGATTTAATTTTCATCAATTTGGTTTTCTTTTTACACAGAACGGTGGTTTATTCTTCACAGACTAATATTCTTGACGCAATTATAAATGATATTTTTCATGCGCATTCAAGCGATCTTCCCTTCATGCTCTTCTTTCTTCATAACTCGTGCTTCCCTTTACACCCCATAGATAACATTTGTCTCTTACCCTCTTGTGTTATTTGTGTTTATTTTAATCCATGTTTTGTAAAGCTGATATCACTGAATGATCTGGGTTGATGTAACTGTATCATTAAATGTAGTGCATTATATATTTACCCAAGTAATTTGTGCCACGTTCTGGACCAGATTAATAACGATATGGTCTTTTATAGTATAAGATGGGCAAGCATTCGAAAGCAAACACAATTTTCGATGAAATATCAACAGACTTTATTATCTCTGCAATAAATCAACAGCTTAATGCAAATAAAAACTCATACACAGTGCAGCAGTACTATTATTATTATTATTATTATTATTATTATTATTATTATTATTACTACTATTATTATTTTTTTTTTTTTTTTTTTTTTTGCTCTATCACAGTCCTCCAATTCGACTGGGTGGTATTTATAGTATGGGGTTCCGGGTTGCATCCTGCCTCCTTAGGAGTCCATCACTTTTCTTACTATGTGCGCCGTTTCTAGATCACACTCTTCTGCATGAATCCTGGAGCTACTTCAGCATCTAGTTTTTCTAGATTCCTTTTTCAGGGATCTTGGGATCGTGCCTAGTGCTCCTATGATTATGGGTAACGTTTCATTTCCACTGGCATATCCCATATCCTTCTTATTTCTATTTTCAGATCTTGATACTTATCCATTTTTTCCCTCTCTTTCTCTTCAACTCTGGTGTCCCATGGTATTGCGACATCAATGAGTGATACTTTCTTCTTGACTTTGTCAATCAACGTCACGTCTGGTCTGTTTGCACGTATCACCCTATCCGTTCTGATACAATAGTCCCAGAGGATCTTTGCCTGATCGTTTTCTATCACTCCCTCAGGTTGGTGCTCGTACCACTTATTACTGCAAGGTAGCTGATGTTTCTTGCACCAGGCTCCAGTGGAGGGCTTTTGCCACTGAATCATGCCTCTTTTTGTACTGGTTCTGTGCAAGTGCCGGGCATTCGCTTGCTATGTGGTTTATGGTTTCATTTTTCGTATTGCACTTCCTACATATGGGAGAGATGTTATTTCCGTCTATCGTTCTTTGAACATATCTGGTTCTTAGGGCCTGATCTTGTGCCGCTGTTATCATTCCTTCAGTTATTATTATTATTATTATTATTATTATTATTATTATTATTATTATTATTATTATTATTATTATTATTATTATTATAATATTATTATTATAATATTATTATTATAATATTATTCTTATTATTATTGAATTCGGTATGAGCACTGGGCCAGGTACAGAAGAGAGGGCTTAGATAATCATCAAAGAAGAGAAAAAGAAAGCCCTGTACAGAGGGAAAGTGAGAGAAGCGGTTCAAAAAAAAGAGACAAAAGATGTTTCTCTGAAGAACAGAAGAGAAGAAGAGGAGACCAAGGCAGAAGACAAAAGATTGATCAACAAGGGTGACAGGATTGTAAGGAAACAGCATTAAAAACAAGTGCAAAAGGAGAATTTCATTAATTATACTAAATGGGATGAAATGAATGTATAAAGAAGGAAAGACAACCCCTTTGGTCTGTAATCCTTTTATTGTCACACTGCGGTAAGAATTTGGAATTGTCTTCAGTAAGCAGTTGATGTTAGTACATGAAACATTTCTGTATAGAAATACTTCTGAATTCGACAGACACTTAGTCATTATACCCGACGTTAATGAAGAGCTAATTTTTAGATTCTCTCTCTCTCTCTCTCTCTCTCTCTCTCTCTCTCTCTCTCTCTCTCTCTCGTTCCAGAATCGCATTCGGAATGCAAAATCTAGTCCAGGGGATAATACCCAAGAATAGTTTCGGAAGATGCCATTTTCTTTCCAATGGAGGAACCAAGTTCATTACCATTTTGATGGCCTTTCCAACAAACGCCCTTGAAAGCCTTTGAGAATCAAAGGGGAATTTATACTGTGAGAGAGAAAGAAGCAGCGAAGTTATTATAGAATAAAATGCTCAGGGGTTTACGGAGTATCGCAAATGACTGAACAAAATATATACTTGCATAGAAAAAGAAGGATTCATGGATAACCCTAATCATAAAGGTTTCTCTTGACCCCAACTATTATAACTAAAAACAACTTAGAAATCTCAAATCTTTGCATTAATTGCAATGATGTTTCTTGCATATCTGTCGTAATTTCCTCAACAAAGCTGAATCTTTACAACAATCAAATGAAATCTACGATCAGCGGAAAATTGTTGACATATTCCAAAATTCAAGATTCTTCCTAATACCAGAACATATTAAGATTAAGACATCTCCGTCTGTTTTTCAATCATTTTCCCTTAATTAGAAAATGCGAAGTACAAAATCATTCTTAGTTAAATATCGCACCTATAAATAAAGAACCATATGAAGGTTTTTTTCAGTAAAAAGGATTGGCGTACTAAAATAGTCCACAGTTTCGTTTTGTATATCGCCAATAACGAAGTAACGGTAATGGAAGATATAATCTAATGTAAAATCCAAATTCTTTGTATTGCACCGACTATATCAATAAACTTCTCAAATAAAGGGTATTTGGGGAGCCATGGGTATGCTGCTAATAGTCTGGGCAATTGCCTTTTGACTATTTTATTCCATGAGAGCCATTTGGCTTGTGTCATTGCAATAAAACTCGTAGGGCACTCTCCATTTATGCAGAGTGCATTGTGGCTGATATATGTCTCATTGGATTATTACTTATTAATCCCCAATCAGTGAAAACCGCTTCTCTCAGTTACCTTTGATAGCAAAACTATTTATTTTTTTATTTCTTTTCTCCTGCGTTTTCCTGTCCCCAGCTATCAGGTTGATTTTCTCATCCACCACTGTATTCAGACATTTATTCATAGACTTAATTCCTTGCGGAATCTTACATATCAGTTAATTAACCGTCAAATATCAAGGGCAGATATTGTTTCAAATAATATGAGAAGTTTCGTTTTCATATAGATATAGATTTAAATGATAAAGCTAGAAGTGATGTGAAAGTAGGAGATAAATTGATAGTATATTAGCAAATAAGAAGGTTATTTTCATCTTTAAACTACATTTTATTACAACTAATTTATTTTAAAAAGAAATCTCATGCCATAACACAGAGGAGCATTAACCAACGTGTCAGGACGTCTAGAGAAAATGTAAACCCGTAGAAAAAAAAGAAAAGAAAGAAAACCGAGCAGCTAACAGCCAGACAAGAGACGTGAACACTTCTCGAGGACTGACGTCAAGTGCTTGAGGAGCTTCTCTCTCCAGAAGGGTCGTTCTGATAATGGCGTAACATGGGAGAAGAGAAACAGTTTTTTGCTGTTATGTTCTTCTGCTTCTTCGTAATTTTTTACTTGACATATCTCTAATCTTCTTCTTCCCACCTTTACCCCTATTCGGGCTCGCCGTTTTGAATGAGTCTCTTCCATCTACCTCTGTCCTGTGTCATTTCCTCCCGTACTCCCTTCTCCCTCATATCATCTCTAATGCAATCTCTCCTCCATCTGGTCTGAGGTCTTCCTCTCCTTCGTGTTCCATCCACCTCCACGTCCATCACTTCTCTTGCCATGTGTTGCTCTTCTCTTCTCATCAGGTGGCCATACCATCGTAACCTTGCCTCTTGCACTTTCTTTGATGCTTCAGTTACCTTTACTGTGCCCCTAATATGTTCATTTCCTGACATATCTCTGATGATGTGAATAAATAGGTGTTTGGGAATTTCTTAGCTTTTGCTTAATTATAAACATCACTATCATATCCCAAGCACCGAGTGAAGGGAAGGTCCTTAATTATGAGCGAAGCGAAGTCTGAATGGAAACAGGCTCATTTGTTTCAGCCCGGCACGTCCCACCCCTAACGCTGTTCAAATTGTAATATCTTCAAATGTATTGAAGATAAAAGAAAACATCTGTCGGCAGATAAGACCTTATATCTATAAATTTAATCCCATATAAGATTTATTCTAAAAATATCATAAATTCACATATAAATGAGCAAAGCGAAGTCTTACTGGAAACGGGTTCATTTCTGGCAGCCTGGTACGGCCCACCCTAATGCTATTCAAATGATAATATCTCCAAAAGTATTGAAGATAAAAGGAAAATTCTTTTGGCAGATAAAACTTTACATCTTTAGATTTAGATTTAGATTTAAGCCTTCCTCGTCTTTTCCTACCCTGAGCTTCCATCAACATAGCATGCCTTTCAATTTGGTCTTCCTCCCTTCCCAGAAGGTGTCGATACCACCTCTGCCTCCCCTCCTGCACTTTTACTTTTCTGTGAAAGAAATCTGTTGTGGCGACTTTGTCTGTTCGTCAGCACTCAGATCTTAAAAACTACTGAGCTAGAGGGCTACAAATTGGGATGTTGATCATCCACCCTCCAATCATCAAACATACTAAATTGGAACCCTCTAACCTCACTAGTTTTAATTTTATTACGGTTAAAGTTACCCATAATCGTCATTCTGGCAGCGCTATAAGTACCAACAACAGAGGCCACCAACGGACTGTGGGTGAATTTCGTTGGACATGGCTAAGAGTATTTGCGGCCGTGGTTGACGCGCCACTGGAGAGAAAACTCGTTTCTTTGGCGCATTTTTTACTTGTTTTGATATTTCAACTACCTTTGTCGACGCTCTGATATTCCTATTCCTAATCCTACCCTCCCTCGCAACTCCAGACATCTATCTTAACATTCACATACCCACTACGTCCATTTCTTCTAGTCCTCAATGTTGAAGCTAAAATGATTACCTCATAAATACCTGAATCTTCACATCCATCAGCTCAAGGACTAATCGCCAAATGGTGACTCCAAACTTATCATGCATTCCACATCACAATCATTCTCGATGGGTCGACGATGAGCTATGGCTCGTGCTGTTGTATAACTAGCTCAATGTACAGCAGAAAAATTGCTGTATTGATTTGGAAAAACCATGTAAACTAGTATATAAATACATATATATATATATATATATATATATATATATATATATATATATATATATATATATATATATATGTATATATATATATATATATATATAATATAGATATATATATATTATATATATATATATATATAATACTGCTTATATTCTAAAATAATTTACCAAAGGAGCAGAGTTTTTAGTGGAATATATTCTAAATTATTATCCAGAAAACAATCGGATAGATATCTCATGACCGGGAGTAGGGAAAATAAAGACAGATATGGGTATACTCGTAGTTAAACGTGCAGTAACATTCGCCATTGTTTTTCGTAGGCAACAAATGACAATTCTAATCTTTATAGTGAATCAGACGACCCTGGAAAACAGCCACATTCTCTGGATGTGACACGATGCAGGATTAATGGTTCTGCAGAGACGTGACAGACAAACACACGACTTGCGACGCGGAATTTGTTTAGGTCATTAGGCATAGCAAATGAGACGAAGGAAGAGGTGTTCCTGATGTAACTGAAAGAAAGAAAAATATGATGAAATAGCGATTGGAAAAAAATATTCGATTTTCATGTTTATAGCGTCTATCGTTCTTACACACACGCCCACACACAGATATATATATATATATATATATATATATATATATATATATATATATATATATATATATATATATATATATATATGTAAGACTAATTCCACGAAAGGTATTGAAAAACTAGAGTACCGCTGCTGGGCCTTTCAACTTTTCGTCTTTTACCAGGCAGTCTGATATGAATATGAAGATCAGTGTACAAAGAATCCTCATATAAATGACAGATAGGATTTGTAAAGGAAAATATGTACCTGGAATCCAACACGCCTGAAGAATTAGGTGACCAGTCCAAAACATGGGTACGAATTCAAGAGTTTTACAAAAGATTAATCCCTCGGAAGCAGGGATAAGATAATTAAAAGATTATTCAGGGAGGAGACCGACCACCAAAATTGTCATAAAAGTACAATTAAAAAACATCTTTTGGTAAACAATATTTTTTTTTTTTTTTTTTTTTTTTTTTTTTATTTTTTTTTTT
>NC_061095.1:42204181-42214181 GCF_015104395.2 Macrobrachium nipponense | reverse complement strand
CGATTGTCTTGTAAAAGAGGCCCCACAAGGGCTTGTAAACAGTCATTTTCAACTTTTTGTGGAAGGTTGAGAAAATTTATTAGAATTTTTTACTTTCACCATGAGCATTTGCATATCTTCTTCTTTCTATTGGTGTTTTTCTTCGTATATTGGCCCACCTCAAAGTGTACCCATCCAATAAGGGTTAAAATGAAGAAATCAATAAATTCCTTTTCATACTGAAACAATTGATAGTATCATTGCCGTGTTATGTAACTGATGTTAGGATAGTGGCATATTAATATTCTGCATACATGTATATACTATTCACAGACTTGGAGATTTTACCTCTAAGGATCGCTTGCAGATTCTACATTTCAATGGGCAAACTGCAATAACTTTCGTTAAAAAGACCACATGCTTGGTTTTATGGTCATAATATTCTCATTCTTTATCTCAGGAGCATTCTCGTTTAATTTTACCATATTTTTTCATATATTCAGGAATTATTATTACTATATACAAGCGGTGAAAGTATCCTCGCTATCGTTGCGCTTTAACTAACGCAAATTATGCAAGAGTATATTTCCTTCCTCTTTCATAAGCTTTCCTTAAAGAACATCGCACGCAGAAGAAAAGAATCTCTTTCAGACTGACATAATAACATCCTTGTCTAAGTTAAGCTCCGTTATTTTTTTTCTTATTATTTTTTTTTTTTTTCGCTGGCTCTGGCGACCCTCAAAATCCTTTTACGACGCAGTGGTATGTCTTTCATGACGGTGCAGGGACATTAAACCTGCAGATTGTGACATATCTATCGTAGTGCCTTGTTCCTTGGTCGTTTACTGCGCCATAAAGTTTATTCTCATCTGCCACCTACGACGCAGTGCTCCATGTGACTTTGGGCGATTTATCAGCTGAAGTTTGTCTTATTTATTCCATTGTCTCTCACCAAATATTTGGCGAAGGTTATCCAGTATCCTTTTTAGTCTATTACTTTCGATTTGTATGCTTTCAGAACAATACATTTTTTATTCGACTGATAAAGAGATTTTGAGAAATTACGAGGGACCGACGATGAGGCAACACGCGCTTGATGAAATACTTTTGAGAAGCAAAATGAGTGACCCTTTCAGTCAAGTATCATTCAGACTGGGAATTATAAACATCTCGAGGGGCCTTGGAGCAAAAAAAAATAAGCACAGTTTTAAAACAATTCAAAAAATTAGTCAGGATTCTGTCGCTAATTTATTACTTCAGGCGACATTATCGAAAATATCAATTTGTCATTAGTTACAATTATATACAGTAGTTTGCTGAAATGATGAAATCATGACAAACGCATAACATGTAAAAAGGCGTCGCGGTAATAGTGTGGAACTGTATCAGAAGTTTGCGTTGGGTCACTGGGTATCGTTCAAGTCATTTGAACTGCGCACGTCAAGTTGCCCTATCATCAATACCGGGTGTAAGTTTAAGTATTTCTAATATTACGAAAATGGGAATGTTTCTGAATTTCAGTTACCGAAAATTCATAATTCAGGATACTAGTAGGAATAACTTAGCAAATAACTGTGGCTTATACATCATGTGAATTCCTAACATTCAAGTGATGTTAAGGAAGCATTCCAAAGGGAAAAAGTCTTTATAAAGCCTTTATATTTTCAGTAAATCATTATTTGAATGTTAGGACTACTTATATATCCGGACGTTATTCCCTTTCTTAATTAATAGCAAACTTGAAAATTGAGAACTTGAAGAACTAGAATCCCACTCTGGATATACAGAAATGCACTAATGCTTGCAAGCACTTGGAGTTTGGCAAAGTCTATTAATATTATTATTATTATTTTTTTTTTTTTTGCTCTATCACAGTCCTCCAATTCGACTGGGTGGTATTTATAGTATGGGGTTCCGGGTTGCATCCTGCCTCCTTAGGAGTCCATCACTTTTCTTACTATGTGCGCCGTTTCTAGGATCACACTCTTCTGCATGAGTCCTGGAGCTACTTCAGCATCTAGTTTTTCTAGATTCCTTTTCAGGGATCTTGGAATCGTGCCTAGTGCTCCTATGATTATGGGTACGATTTCCACTGGCATATCCCATATCCTTCTTATTTCTATTTTCAGATCTTGATACTTATCCATTTTTTCCCTCTCTTTCTCTTCAACTCTGGTGTCCCATGGTATTGCGACATCAATGAGTGATACTTTCTTCTTGACTTTGTCAATCAACGTCACGTCTGGTCTGTTTGCACGTATCACCCAATCTGTTCTCATACCATAGTCCCAGAGGATCTTTGCGTGATCGTTTTCTATCACTCCCTCAGGTTGGTGCTCATACCACTTATTACTGCAAGGTAGCTGATGTTTCTTGCACAGGCTCCAGTGAAGGGCTTTTGCCACTGAATCATGCCTCTTTTTGTACTGGTTCTGTGCAAGTGCCGGGCATTCGCTTGCTATGTGGTTTATTGTTTCATTTTTCGTATTGCACTTCCTACATATGGGAGAGATGTTATTTCCATCTATCGTTCTTTGAACATATCTGGTTCTTAGGGCCTGATCTTGAGCCGCTGTTATCATTCCTTCAGATTCTTTCTTGAGCCCTCCCCTCCGTAGCCATTGCCATATTTCATCGCTGGGTCTTCGTCTACTTTTATCAGTCCTTCTTCCCATGCGCTCTTGAGCCACTCGTCTTCACTGGTTTTCAGATATTGCCCCAGTGCTCTGTTCTCGATGTTGAAGCAGTCCTCTATACTTAGTAGTCCTCTCCCTCCTTCCTTTTGTGTTATGTATAGTCTGTCCGTATTTGCTCTTGGGTGTAGTGCTTTGTGTAATGTCTTATGTTTCCTAGTTTTCTGGTCTATGCTGCGGATTTCTGCTTTCGTCCATTCCACTATTCCTGCGCTGTATCTGATTACTGGCACTGCCCATGTGTTTATGGCTTTTATCATATTTCCGGTGTTGAGTTTGACTTGAGTATCGCCTTGAGTCCCTCCATATATTCTTTCCTGATCGTGTCCTTCATCTTCTGGTGTTTTATATCCCTCCTTCCATTATTCTCAGGTATTTGTATCCTGTCTCATCTATGTGTTTGATATTGTTCCCATCTGGTAGCTTTATTCCTTCAGTCCTTGTTACTTTGCCCTTTTTATTATTATATATATATATATTTTTTTTTGCCCTATCACAGTCCTCCAATTCGACTGGGTGGTATTTATAGTGTGGGGTTCCGGGTTGCATCCTGCCTCCTTAGGAGTCCATCACTTTTCTTACTATGTGTGCCGTTTCTAGGATCACACTCTTCTGCATGAGTCCTGGAGCTACTTCAGCATCTAGTTTTTCTAGATTCCTTTTCAGGGATCTTGGGATTGTGCCTAGTGCTCCTATGATTATGGGTACGATTTCCACTGGCATATCCCATATCCTTCTTATTTCTATTTTCAGATCTTGATACTTATCCATTTTTTCCCTCTCTTTCTCTTCAACTCTGGTGTCCCATGGTATTGCGACATCAATGAGTGATACTTTCTTCTTGACTTTGTCAATCAACGTCACGTCTGGTCTGTTTGGACGTATCACCCTATCCGTTCTGATACCATAGTCCCAGAGGATCTTTGCGTGATCGTTTTCTATCACTCCCTCAGGTTGGTGCTCGTACCACTTATTATTATTATTATTATTATTATTATTATTATTATTATTATTATTATTTTATTATTATTATTATGTACATAATAAAAAGATATTTCACTGATTTGACGAGCAGACTTCCCCAGGATAAAATGCTCATCCATAAAACGGAAGGATAAAAATAGAGCTTTAGGGAAAGGGGGAAAGAAAAGAAGTAAATGATTTTGCTGATGAAGTGAAAAATAATAGTCAGCCAACCAATTAAGACGACACAAAACACATGTCATAGAACTGTCAGAAAAATACTTATGGGATATAAGTAGAAAGCTAAAAGGACAACAAACTTTCTGCTTCCATCGTGAGATGTCTATAGCAGAAGGCCGCTTCTGGAGAGGGAAGCTCCTCAAATACTTGATGTCATCTCTCATTAGAATTCCTGTCAATTTGCTGTGTGACAGAGGCTCTGTTTCCATTCTCTTGTGTGTGTGAGTGTGTTTGTGTTTTTTTTTTTTTTTTTTTTTGCTGATACTCATAAAAATTATGACCTTTCTTTAGTTTACTTATTTCTCTTGATCCCGGGCCGCCTGAAAAAATGATGACAGTGGTTCATAATAATAATAATAATAAATAATAATATAATAATAATATAATAATAATAATAATAATAATAAAATGAAGGTGGAGGAACTGGAGGTTTGATCGGTTTCGATTGTTTTGAGAGGTTTTTTTTTTTTAGTTAAAATGAACAAAGTTACAACTACTCAGCGGTCACTGGGTGGACGTGGCTAAAGAGAAGGTTTAGTTTATCGAGATCTTTGCATTTAGATAACGACAAATGCCCCAGAAAAATAATAATCTATCAATGTCACGATTAGGTATCACACTGAGACACTGTAAGAAGTATGATTTCCTTGAGAAGTATCTTCTCTTGGACGCGCAAGAAGCCTGGACTAGTAACTTTTTTTATCATTTTATTTTTTTTTTTTTTTTTTTAGAATTTACATAAGATATAAAAGAATAAATGAAGTTAGTCAGTAAAAGAAGATATCCTTGAAACAACAAAATTATGATTTATGATTTTAATACGAAATGTCTTTATGTGCACCTCTCATTCATTATATAAGAGCTGCAAAAACCAAAGACGAGCGGTTTATGAAAACGCGCATCTGGGAATTCAAATGTTTTTAGGA
This sequence comes from Macrobrachium nipponense, assembly GCF_015104395.2. Taxonomy (NCBI): domain Eukaryota; kingdom Metazoa; phylum Arthropoda; class Malacostraca; order Decapoda; family Palaemonidae; genus Macrobrachium; species Macrobrachium nipponense. Next base: position 42,209,380 of record NC_061095.1, on the reverse strand, counting down.
TGGGAACAAATAAAAAACTTTCGATGGAAATAAAAGTTCTGTTGACTTTTTTACTCCAACTCTCACGCAAAAGTTTTAATGACGAGCCTTCAGTTCAGATTGTGATCAGTAGGCAGATTTTTATGCTTTATACATTTCAGTTCATATCTTCCATCATATTGCAGGAAAGTTATACTTTATCTTTTAAATGAAGTCGAAAGTGATCAAGGAGGGAGATACTCTAAAGAGTATTTTTAAATACTGTTGGTAAGAAAACATTAACGTTATTAACTCTAGAAGCATTTACCTAATATGTCAATGTAATTGGCAGAGGTACCCCAGTATAGGTAAAATTAGCAAAATAACAAGAGGATTAACAAGGTCCGTTTTATACTTACCCCTTGTGAAGTCTGGAAGCTAAGGTGTAAGTCTTCTTTTCTCCTACCGTTTTCCCTACATTAAAGGGTCGGTTGCCTGATCCACCTTATTCCTTACAACACCAGGCTTGGTTTATTGTTTGGAAAGGGGATTTTTACGACTGCATGCCCTTGCTTTCATCAACCACAGCTATTGGCGGTGGCCTCTCCTTTGACTAAAAGAGTCCACCTGCAAGGCAGCAACAGCGGACTTAGCCTTTTACTAAAAAGTAAGATGGCAAGGCAACAGTTTTCACAGTTATTGGCGGTGGGACTAGCTTTTCCCCTAAAATTAAGACTGCAAGGCTAACCTACGGTGGTAGTATCCTTACACCCCTACCACACGGTTAAACGCTTTAAAGAGGTAACCTAAGCTAAATACTCAGATGTTCCAAAATGTCAGGCTAGTTCAAAAATGCTCACTAAAATGACCAAGTTCATGAAATCCGTAAGTTTATAGTGGACTTAATGAAATCCTAATTCCACTACTACACGTATGAATAATGTCCTTTTTTCACATAAGAAAATAAAAATTTACAGCAGGAAGAAATTAGATAACGTTTTTATCCCAATGGAAAAGCTTTTCCTTTCATGCAGTGAAAGCTGAATATGTTATATTTTAAGCGTCACCAAATATAAATAAAATATGTAAATATCTTATTGGAGTGAACATTTTTCAAAAGTTTTCAACGTTAATGAACTGGAATAATGCAGCGCGTTCAACTGAAGGACAAACATATTTCTTTCAACATAAACTTAACGTTTCATAAATGCAATAAAACACAGCCAGGTTAATTGCTTATTTTCTGTGCCGTAAGTAATAGAGGAAAAGGGAAGGGGAAAACTTTACTATATCTGATTTCAAAGAGAAATGTTTGATTAAGTGTCAACAAAAGAAAGGAATGACCTCAGCAAATCTATGAATATAAGGTCATCGCACATGAAAAGACGCCTTTTATCCCTTTAAACTTGCAGAATGACTGTTGGTTATCATGGCCCATTTTCCATTTATCTAGAAATATTCACGAAGATGCACAACACGGAAAGCCCTGATTGTGGAATTGTTTAAATGGTAATAAACATTCTGGCGCAAACTGACAGAATTGGAGATCCAGGTCATTTATTATTTTTTGTCCGTATTCATTTGAAGATAGAGCGTGTATTGAGCGCAACATTTGTTGCAATTTTTGACGTTTACCTTTGTAAACACAGTGACATTCGCGAGAAGAGAGAGAGAGAGAGATGAGAGAGAGAGAGAGAGAGAGAGAGAGAGAGAGAGAGAGAGAGAGAGAGAGAGAGAGAGAGTAAATTCAATCAAATCATGTGAATTACTGGAAAAGGGTTAGAGGAATACAAACCAAAATTTATCCTTAAAATTCTCGCTTCCAGATTCCAGACTTGTTTGGACACTATTTTTTGAGCAACCTTTTATTCCCTCAATGCAAGGACAAGACTGAATTAAAAATAGATTCCAGTTAAAAGATATTCTGATAAAGGTTCGACTGGCAAAAATAATATCTTGAAATATTTTCGCCTCCTATCCCTGGCATGTAAATGTCTTCACAAATTTTAGCATGACTCGTATTTGAAAGTCAAGGAAGCGGATGTCACAATATTTGCGTAACCAGGAAATATACAAAGAGAGAGAGAGAGAGAGAGAGAGAGAGAGAGAGAGAGAGAGAGATAATGGTTTATTAAAAAAATCTTCGTTCAACAATTAACTAAAATGGTTTTCCATTTTTGAGGTTCCAGGAAGGGACCAAGTCGTATTTTCTGTCTTACAATTAAATTAACTTCCATGAGGACTCTCACAACTGATCTCAAAAGGGTTCGTGTGTAGGACGATTCTAGCCTAAAGTGACCAAAGAATTTCCATCAGTAACGAGAAGGCCGGAGAGCTAAACACAAACACACATATATGTATGTATGCATATATATATATAATATATATATATATATATATATATATATATATATATATATATATATATATATGTATATATATATATATATATATATATATATATATATATATATATATATATAAACCGCTCTTTCTAGTTTAACACCTTTCCAAATTATGTGCTGCCTTTGTTCACTCACTCGGGGAATATTGCAGGAAGAGAGCTGTAAACGCACTACTCTGCCTTTGCTTTGAGATGAGGAAAAGCCCAGGAATTACATTTGAAACTGAAACTGAAATAATTCCGCCGTAGAAGACTATATCCTTTTATTTGAAAAAAATTTAAGGTGAAATGTTTGACTAGTATACAAATAATTACACTCATATTATTTTAATTCTCTAAAACTATGTTGATATTTCTAAAGAATGCGTTCGTAGTTCAAGTTATTCGTAAGGTCTGCTCTAATGCATTTGAGGTATATTTAACAAACCATTTTGGGTGATCTTTCCCCAGTTTCTCTTTCCCTTGCTTATTATTTCTTTCCTATTCCGAAAGATCATCATCAGCAGCGTTTGTTGAAAAGGTCATCAGAATGACCATGAATCTGACTGCTCCATTAAAAGCGAAATGGCGTCTATTGACCTTCGCCCCGAGACTTATTCGTCGACCCAGATTCTGCATTTCAATGCCGCTTCCATCACGAGGAATGGGCTGCGTGCCAACTGGACTTACATCAACCACCAGAACATGAGAGAGAGAGAGAGAGAGAGAGAGAGAGAGAGAGAGAGAGAGAGAGAATTTCGAAAAATTATTTTCAAGAAATGTTTTCATTGCCAACAAATTCTTTCAATGGCAACCATGATGATTTATCTTTCTCAAAAAAAGATGATGTTTTGAAAGCTACCATTGCCAATAAATTGCCAATTTCTGCTTGAAAAGGAGGATGGATGGGTGATATTCGTCTCTGAATGAACGAACCAACTCAATTTCCTTCGCATAACTTTTCTGCAAAAGCGCCAAAAATCTGCCGGAACAGAAATTTACTTATGAAAGTGACTGTTAGATACACTTAAATTAGCTTAAACTGGTATCACAAAGCACATCGATACTCTTTCCATTAGAATGTCTTGGTCTCGAACTTTCCTTCGAGATGGTCAGTTGTACAACTGGTGATCAGCTTTTGGTAGTGAATGATAAAAAAAATATATATATTTTTATTTTTATCTTATGAAAAATATTTTAATTTAATAACAACATTGACTCGGTTATATGACTAACTATACTCTGTTTGTTTTTTTTTGTTTTTTTTTCATCTGTCCACCGGCCTGTGGTGTTTGCGTATGCTAACACTGCGACACGGGCTTTAGATAGTTATGCTATGTGTAAGTTTTAGGTAAATACAAGGATATCTTAGTGTACATTTGCAACTGAAAAGTGTTTTAATAATTTACTGGATGCGAATGACACCGTTAATATTCGGAATAGGATATTGTTATTATTGTTGAATGTAAGCTGCCTTTTCGGGGTTACTATACACAAACATTACAGGCGGGTGGACAGATGGAAAAAACCGAGTATAGATTTTCAATTATTTAAGTTATTTAAAGAAATGCTTTCGTCTAGAAATGCACCTATACGTATCTCGTTACGAGTGAAGCGAAGTCGTAACTGGAAACGGTCTGGTCGGCCCGGCCCTAACACTATTTACATGCTAATATATCCAAATGTATTGAAGCTAAAAGAAAACTTCTTTCAGCAGATAAAACCTTACGTGTTTAAATTTCATCCCATACCTGATTTCTTTTTTAAAATGTCATAAATTCACATAGAAATGGTGTTTTAGTCATTGAATTACGATTATCTCAAAATTGATGATGTCAGAACCAAATTAGTTTTCTCGAATACTAGACTTAGTTAAACTGTCTTCTCACCTTCATTATAAAGAATCACTTCGCATCGTATCATTTGTCATATCATTAGCAGTTCGATGTTGGAAGACTATTTGAAATGCAATTAAACGGTAACGGTAATGTAACAGAGAGGTCAGAGATACTACTTTCATGGTTTAACTTGAAGCTTCGCGAATTATCGCCTTTACGGCACCTCGTCGATATTTAGATACTGCAGGTATGTCACAAACACGACTGCATAGATTAAACAAGGTTCCGCTATAGATGCCGCTCCAAATGCACTGAATCCCAGATATTTAGGTATTCCCTGTTCAGAGAGAGAGAGAGAGAGAGAGAGAGAGAGAGAGAGAGAGAGAGAGAGAGTTCACAGGACAATACGGCAAAGCCTCTACTTTAGACAAACGAAGCCTTGGAGCATCTACCGATACTTCAATGTTTATGATTCTTGTCAAACTTCCTCGAAAAAAAAAAAAAAAAAAATGACCGTTTGGCAATAAGAGTTAGAAATCGATACTGAATGTCCTTGCAGTTTTTTTTTTTTTTTTTTTTTTTTTTTTTTCGTTTTTTTTTTTTTTTTTTTTTTTTTTTTTTGCGGGGGGGTCTGGCTTTTTAGAGTTTTGTACGCTTCTCGGCAATGCGGTTCTTCTGAGACGTAAATGATGAAGTCTGAACCGTTGGAAACTATCCTGGTTTCTTCTGATGATGACTATGAAACCATAGTGTCCTCTTCTTATGGAAAAATTGCAGATAATGTTTATAATAATTGTATTTGTTTGTTTTCTCTCTCTGAAACACTATGCAATTCAGAACAAGTAATCCTTAGCTTACAGATGTATTTACAGACTTTCGATAAAATAAGACTTAAGAATTTACTGAAGGCCTTGGAAGATATAGTAGTAATTCGTCCAAAGGTCAAAGAGCAATTGGAATGTTCGACTCTTCGTCATTCTCCTGTATTGCATCTTAAGAGAGAGAGAGAGAGAGAGAGAG
>NC_061095.1:42186681-42199181 GCF_015104395.2 Macrobrachium nipponense | reverse complement strand
ATAATATTTTGATGAACGTGTCATACGATCGTCGCAACCGAAAAGCGACGTAAATCAAGGAAGTAACCTATTTGTCAGTATTTGATATTACGCATCTTGTATTTAAGGGTGACATTGTTATGTTAAAACATTAGCAAACTTTTATCTTGCTTTCCTGTTAAAGCATCATTTGTTCGTGAACTTTACTTATGTGTGTGTCACGAGTTGTGTCTGACAACTCGGGGTTAGAGTTTATACGTATGTTTGTGTTAACGTCAGAGGGGTACAATTATTGACTCAGCTAACAACCTTTTCATCTCTTGGGCTGAGACGCCATTTTGGTTCCTTTCTAATTAATACTGGATTATAAACCACACAAAGAGATTTGCATAGACCTCTACAGCACAACGTATACGTAGGTACCTGTGAATATTTCTTGAATGACATATAAAGTTATTCATTCATTTATATGTATGAACTCGTTCATCGATAGTAATGGCCAATGACACCGAATTTCCTATGTTTGCTCAAATAATGCATGTTACGGTGAGGAAAGGCATATTATGCGTTTATTTCTGTCCTACTGTGCATTTAAGGTTAGTGTCTGATTGGTTTTCGTCAATGAAATCTTACCAAAGCATCAGATATGGATCGTATTTTAGAAATAACTATTTGAATCCACGGCCTAAATGGCAAAAATATGCACCGATGTCTAATGTTGATAATTAAGGCACTTAACGGAGTAATTCACAGAAATTTCAAGGGAAACTTAGCTAAATTTAGTAAGCACCCGGAGGGAGGCTATTTGTGACGTAAAGTATGACACCAGGCTTAAAAGCAGGGTTCCCAGTAGTGTGACAATGATCGTGGAAACAAATATTTGACCCTCTTGTTGAGAATTGTTGAGAATTATGATAATATTACGGTTTCCATTGGTGATACCAAGGGTAATGAATAAGAATTTGGTATACTGTATGACAACACTACAGCAAAGGAATTTGGTAAATATACATATTGCAATATTACCATTTGCATTGTACAATTTTATGTTGACTATAGGAATACATAGCAATTATAACCCACTTTCTATTTATATTTTTTTAATCAGCTATGCAAAACTTTTGGAACTGGTGATGATACACAATCATATTGAAATGAAAATACGATAGTTAAGAGATGTTTGGTAAGATATTTTGGCCCGATATACCTGGTAACCTTGTATAATAGTAAACATTGCCGAGTCACCGACGACGGGGCAAAGCCAGGTTATACGTGACTGCTTTTTATGGCAAGCCTAGCAAATTGTCCTCGTGGCGGCTGGACTGCTTTCGTTTTGCGTGTTTTTGCAGTAACTTCAAATTCATAAAAAAATAAACATAGATAAAACCTGGAATACATAGGCTCATAATAACCTCTCGACAACCCTACAACAACATTAGTGTCAGTTTCAAGCACAAAATAATAAATGGGGAGTTGTGTGATATACTAAATACTTTGGATTTATTATGGGACTGATCATGCATTAAGGAAGTTAAGGCTAGAACACTTGCATTATATTCATTTGGCAGGAACAACCAGGTACACGTGAACCGGAACTTTTGAGACAATATGAATCAACAGAAACTTCAGGGTAACAATGGTTTTCACAGAGAGTGTGTAAGATTTGAATTGCGCCAATGAATTGTATTACAGAATTAATATTCTTATTTTATGCCAATTCATTTATTGTACTTTACTTAAAACACATGATTCATCGGAAAGATGAGAGAGAGAGTAGGGCAGATGTTTGTGTGTGTGAAATAAAATAAGGATCCCATATACTACTACTATTACTACTACTACCAACATCTGAGTCTTCATTCCTAAAGTATATGGGCGGGATGTCTAGTAAAGTACGTCATACTACAGTATAAATGAGTGGGAGGGCCTTAGGTAATGACGTTTCACTAGTCTCTGTCTGGGTGCTTATTAAATTTAGCTAAGTTTCCCTTGAAATTTATGTCATTTACTCCAATAAGTGCCTTGATTATCTACATTAGACATCAGTGCATATTTTTGCCAATTAGGCCGTGGCTTAAGATAGTTATTTCCAAAAAAGGACCCATATCAGATGCTTTGGAAAGATTTTATCAACGATAACCAATTAGACACGGCCATGAAGTGCACAGTATTCTCCTTTAATAATTTCATGCATATTCACAAATAATTCCGGTAAGGAGAAACAGTTTTGTACCTAAAAAGAATGAAACAAACAAATAAATAGAAAAGTACAATGTAACAAAATACCTTCTTTCGTCATTTGTCCATAGCATTTTATTTTTAACTCGTCTTCGTTGTCTTTACCCGATCAAAGCCTTATCTTCCAAAGAGGGGAAGGAATTCTTTGTGCTTCGTCTGCAGCAAATTGCTTTGAGTTTTCCGACCAAAGGATTTCAAAGGGAAAACTCATAAACAGAGATACAACCTTTTGCCTCGGGACCCCAAAGTCCCTCACACACCTTCGGCAGAAGTTATTTACTTACATATCATTAACCTTAGAGGTGAAATATGAATTTTGGAAAAAAAAAATATATATTCCAAACCCTGCGTCCTTGTAGCCTTGAACAGGATGAAGTCACATTAATCATTAAGCTCGAAAAATTTAACTATGCATCGAAATGCAATATCCACTGATGCTTTGACTCTGGGAAAACGTCAGTGTTAAGATGAAAGCCAAAACACGATATATGTCGAAACATTCCAGGAGGAGGATTTATGTGATGCAATATCTACTCCTATATTGATGAAATATTGTTCGTCCCTCTTTTATTACATTTTGTTGTCAAATATATCCGAAGAAACGAGTTTCGATGTCACTTTTTATTGTTATGGTATGAAAAACTGCAGAAAATATAACACTTCCTATCTATCTGTCGATCTGTATCAAGCAGATATAATTATTCGTTTGTTTTGAAACTTTTAAACGGGTATTTTCAAATCCTCTATTTATCTGCGTTTCTTTTTATTTTTGTTTTTTTTTTATTTTTACATTTTCGCTATCAAAGTAAACGGCGGAAAAAGACAAAAGTGTTAATGGAATTTAGAGAATAATGATGAGCTTCTTTTAAAAGGAAGCTGTTATATTATTTGATAGTACAGAGGAAAGTATACTATTCATTATTCTGTAGTTTTTCCTTTTTTACCCGGTCCCTGTTCAAGAGATATTATCGCTCCATAAAGGTAATGATGGAATGAATTATGTAGATCTTTAGCACTCATACCTGCAAACGATTGTTGTTGACCTTTCCCGATACTTGAAAAGGAATGTAAACTATAGAATTTAAACAGTCCATTTAATATTTATTCTCGTTTTGTAAATGGATTTTTTCTCTGTTTCACATAAACACCATTATAGATATCTATGGAATTCAATGTTCATAATTTTTAAATGAAACAACGATATATGCTTCGAATTTCAAATAGTAAATGGCTGTTCATATATTTTACGGTTCGATTATTGTTTCTTTTTTATACAGGTTTTAGATATTCCTATAGGAAACCTTTGCCCAAAATTAAATTCATCCATGGCGATTGTTTCAGAACAAATGGGATTTAGAAAGGAGGCGATTCTTCTCCAGTACACATTACACATTGTATTTTAGACAGGGGAATGTTAAATCAGTTCACCTGTTCACCCTGCTTACTATCTTTAACAAAAGTAAGTCGACTATGACTCATTACTAGCTGTGAGTCTGGCTTTGAAAGTCAGAATGTGTGACCTTCGTTATGTTCTTAGGAAGAGAATTTAACTTTTTGGCACCGTTTTTTTTCCTTCTGGGTAACTCAACTTCTTTCTCCATGGCAAGAGACCCAGTACAGTTTTCATGTGTGAGAACCAAATTTCAAATACTGGAGGTAATTGGAGTTTTCTAAAATATGTGATGTTCAACTGTACCTTAGACAAATAATGTATGCTTGAGCAAATATAAACACAAAAGGTCATTTAGGTGAACTATTGTTACAGTTTCAGCGGAATTGTTTCCTGTAGTTATTTACGCCGATCTGATAATTGCAACCTATCATGTAACATAAAAGCAATGTTCATTTTATTACAGAACCAACCTCTTTAGAATGCCTGTTGCTATCTGATGAACAGCGTCGTGTTAACTTTGAGATCACACGCAGCCTAGGAAAGTATGGTTTATAGGCGGATATACGTAGGCCCATATTTTCCAATGTCTGTTCCAATGTTTTACAGGGACATAGCGATGCATAGCTATACTCGGTTTTTTTCCCATCTGTCCACCTGCCTGTGGTGCTGGTGCATGGTATCACTGCATCCGGGCTTTAAACAGTTACGCTATGTGTATGTTTTGGGTAAATAAAAGGATATCTGGGTGTACATATGCAACTGGAAAGTTTTTTGATAATTTACTGTATGTGAACTACACTGTTAATATTCGAAATAGGATATTGTTATTATTGTTGAATGTAAGCTGCCTTTTCCGGGTGGCGAATGGAATAGCCAGACGCAGTGGCGGGAAAACTACTAAAACGCACTTTGTAACAATTAAAAGTATATACTGCTATACTTACATGTAATGAAGTAACACGTAGCTTATTAGCAGAGTAGCTGTGGTCCAATAAAGTTGACATCTTGCCGTAGTGAACAGCAAGAGAAGTAATTATCCCGCCAGTGTGTCTGGCTGTTCCATTCACCCCCCCGAAAAGACAGCTTACATTCAGCCCGCCTAATCCTCAGTGAATGCCAATTATTTAAGAAGAGATGTTCGTTCATTTTACGAGAAAAAATATACCATGTTAGGGGTTTGCTCAACTTTATAAACATGTGAAAAGAAACAAAAGTTTCCAAGCCCTACTTACATCTGGTGAAACCCAACCTTCCCCCCCCCCCCCCCACCGCACCCCCCCCCCCCACCCACCCGACCCCCCCCGCCCAACCCCGCCCCACGGCTTTCAGAATTTCCCAGAAACGAGAAGTAAAAGGCGCAGCGCTGGTGGTCATAATTCCTGACTGAGTTAATCCTCTATAAGAAGCATTCCCTCCCCGATGGAGAGGGCAGGATTACCACTGCGGATTCCCTGTCTTAATTTCGCAGGTGGAAAAGGAAAAGATATCCACTCTGCAAAACAACACACACTCTCTCTCTCTCTCTCTCTCTCTCTCTCTCTCTGTTGGTGTGTGTGTGTGTGTGTGTGTGGTGGGGGGGCGTGGTTTGTGGCTGTGTTAATCTTAAGAGGAAGTTCTTCTATTTTAAAAATTTCGCCGATTACAACTACGACCTAAAAGATTGGTTAAGAAAGCGAAGGAGTAGTCCTATCCCTATCAGTGAATTCAACATAAAATAAATCATAATAAAAGAGTATAATCTCTAAGAGAATCAATCCAAGTATCTGCTAAGCTTATGTAAACTTATATGTAAATCAAATAATTATCTTCGCTGTAAAAATTGAAGTGGGAAAATTTTCGGCAAACCGTCAACGAAAAGAAACTTTAGGCATGAATAGAAAATACTTCTACAACGACTAGATTTATCTACCGATCTTTCTTTGGTATGTAACTATCTGGTATATGGCTCTGTACGGTCAAATGTCCTTTCCTATTTCATTGTTAATGTCGACGGTTTTATAAAACATTTTATATAAGATTAGCTGACAGTTGTCATATGATGCATGTCAGCCATATAGTTCCCCCTAAGAAATTTTCCATCTGTTTTAGCAGACAATTTCATTTCGTATACGGGAACGACTCAGTAACGTGGGTTATTGAAGATATGATAAGTTTTTAGTTTTGTTAATTATTCATTCCTACAATTACTACTGCCGTTCTCACGTTAAGATAAGTGCTCTATATTTTCTTAAGAACCTTTTTAAAGGAACAGGAAACTTATTATATTGATGAGATTTATAAATGCAAGTTTCCGTGTAGCATACTTTCAAACTCAAAGTCAGTCCCATATCATCTTGTAGAAAATTGTGTACTACCAAAGCCAGGATAATGATAATAATAAACATATATACACACACACACACACATATATATATATATATATATATATATATATATATATATATATATTATATATATATATATATATATATATATATATATATATATATATATATATATATATATATATATATATATATATATATATATATATAAACACACACACACACATCACACACACACACACACACACACACACACACATATATATATATATATATATATATATATATATATATATATATATATATATATATATATATATATATATATATATATATATAAGAATTCTGTTTCTGAGGTGAAATCCCAATTTCATTACTCAATATTACTTATGTTATTTCAAATGTGTCGTAGATAGATTGAACTTTGGTATAGAAACAATGACTCTATATTTTTTTTTATTTTTTTTTTTTTTTTCTATATAGTTGCAATACACGAAGACCCCTTATGCCAGGACTGGTTCTTTTTCAGAAGCAGGCCGTGGAATACAAAGCACTTTTATTGCTTCCTCTGGTTGTGTTATTTCTAAAGATAGAAAAACAGTTAAATGAGATGTTTAAACAGAATTATCTTCTTGAAATAGTTATCCCATCTACATTGAATTAATTACAAGCATTTGAATAAATATCTAAGGATACAAATAATACTTAAGTCTGCTTAACTCTCTAGTAAAAGTCGCATCAGTAATTAATTAGTGATCTTACTGCAGGTGGCTTATCCTCCAAATTTTCATGAAAAAATTATCGTTAACTCTTAAGAGATCAAAACGAAAAATACATGCTGCTAAATTTTTTATTTGTTTATATATTTATTTATTCATTTATTTGCAATCAGCATTTTTACAGAAAGAACATTCGCTTCTGCTCAAACATTAAAGTTTGCTAAGTGCCAAGTCTAAGGGTATTTTATGGGAGAGGTTGTAAAAAAGTTATTAATAAAATGAATGGCTAAAAAAAAAAAAAAAGTGGGAAGGTTTTGAAAGGACTAAATCTCTTAGTTCAGGGATCTGCGTAAGGGTACAAAAGAAACTGGCGAGAGGGAAAATATTATTCACAGACTTTTATGATAAAGGAGAGTTCCTTTAGCATCCAAGAGTGGGAGGGAAATGTGCCGGAAAGAGCAGATGGTACCATAAACACAAGACGGTTCAACAATTAGACGCAGATTTTCTGGTTTACAAAACATTCATTTTTTCTTTAGGATAAGTTGAAGATGGGAATATTTTTTCATAAGGGAAAAGATATTTAGAATGGTTTATTTGTCGCAAAGGAAGGCAACAAGGTAACCATTCAAATCACACAAACATATATATATATATATATATATATATATATATATATATATATATATATATATATATATATATATATATACATGGGGGGATTTTCTCCCAGTTATTCACAAGGTAAGCGTGGACACGAACGGAAGGCAGACCCACACATCCCATTACTTATAACCTTTCTCTCTCTCTCTCTCTCTAGCACCGACAATCTCTCTCTCTCTCTCTCCCCTCTCTCCAAGGAATCTCTCCATTCTAACAGGTAATGAAAATGAGAGTTGCATCATAACATTAGCGTTTATTAACAAGAAAATAAATAAAATCAATTAACAAGTAATCCAGTCTTCAGACTAACTCAAAACAGTACAATGTCAAGTCACCAAAAAGTCCACACTCCTCCGGGAACTCTTTGTCCCCCGGCATTTCCAGATCTGTCTGTTTCAAAGATACAGAACACATCCCGGTAAGTACACACACAAGTTCAAAGACAAAGTTAATAAAATGGAACATCTTAACAAGATATCAAACAAAGCCATCCCTTTGGCTAAAGCACTTGAACACTTACCCAGACAGCCGGACACTAAACACTATGTCACAAAAAACTCCCCCGGCGAATGCCACGGCATCTTTGCCTGTGACTCGAAGCCCTCTGTCAAAATCCCTCCCATCAGGCTTGGGTATGAAACTATTTAACACAAAGAGGCCAATCACGCACATACGAACACACAGTTCGATAGCGCCTCGCGGTTCTAGCTGCAGTCCAGTTTCCCAAAGGCACTTTGAGGAGAGTTCATAAACTGTCGTACATGACTTCCTGAACTAAGCACTTTTATCTCACGCCACCCCCAGAAACTCATTGATCAGCTACTCTCAGGTCGTCACTCCTGCACTGTTCTCCACATTCCATAGGTCACAGAGAACGCATATTATTAATCAAAACCCTAGGCCTTACAGATAGCTCGGCCTCGCACAAATGCTAGCTCCCGCCTAGCAAAATTGCTTATAACACAAAACACTGGCCGGCTTAAAATAAAATATACGTAAAACTGCACGTCTCTGGCATTATAAAATAAAGTCTTATCACGCTTTATCTCCCAATAACACAAGATGCATTTTCTCTCATATTTTCTGCATTAGGATTCTTGAATATCCCTCTTCGCTTGTCTGCAAGTAGCTGCACAGACAGCAACAGGCTATAGCAGGCTGTAGGAACTGTAGGAAGACGGAATGCCTCCCTCATCGTAGAAGACTTCTCACGGCTTCTGTGGATCCCCAAAAGACACGCTGTAGAATTCTCGCGATCTCCCACGTGGAAATTCTTGTAATCACCCTGGACAACATGGCAGCAACCTCTCTTCACGGCTGGTGGACGTCTTGCTGGCGTCAGGGAACGACTTTTGGCGTACGTTAGTATGTCAGTCGAGTCACTGGTCAATCTAAGAAAATTAGCCCAGATATACTGCTTCTATCAAACAATGATCTCAAAAAAGTCAGAAATACCAACTGAACGTCTCCCAATTAACTCCCTTAATATGACTACTAATCATAAGTCATTATCGCAACTCTCAAAGAAAAAAAAACATCAATTCTCCAAACCCACACATCAGCACACACACAACTCAGAAATCACAGCAACTCCACGGACTTCTGCACTCACATTTCGAACTCGAATGTGCTCACAAAAAAAAAAAAAAAAAAAAAAGAAAAAATCGTAACGAGCTCAAGAAAGAAAAGAATAACGTAACACCCAGACCCAAAAATGTTCTCTCTAGTTCTGACATTTAAACAACCCACAAAATCAGCAAAAATCTCCAACTTTTTAACAGCAAAAACAAAAAAACTTTCAAAAATCTCCACTTTTACAGCAAAAAACTAAAAAGCTCAATAACTAATCACAATGAGACTTAATGTCAAACTCCCATTTACGTAAATAACAACCCCCAAAAAATTACATCTCCCGCTAAATCAAATCTCCCGTCCAAAAAAGAAATGTTACTTAAGCTCAATCCCCAAATTATATCTCTCATAGGAAAAGGAAGAAAAACAATAAAAAAAAAAGGATAATCACAAGTAGATTTCCCCAATCACAAAATACATAATACATGTATAATATGCATAACTCCCGCGTTTTTCCCCAAGAAATGCTCCATGTAAAGCTACGGAATTTGCCAGAAAGCAAACTCTCACACATGCGCTTTCGTGAAATGCTATAGCCAACATTTCCAGATATTGCAAAAATTCTGATCTGTCACCATCAGAGGAAAAGAAACAGCACAGCGCTCATCACATCGCTTGTCAGCAGAAAAATCGCCTGCAGACGCATGCTCAAACAACAGCACAAAAATTGTCTAGTCAGACACATAAGTTTGGAAACTCATGATCCTCAAAAAAACGTTTAACTGACACATTTCACAGAATTAACTCCAGGATATGACTAATGTGTTAAAAAATTTGTCTCGAAGACTTATTCTCTCAACATGACTTTTCCCCAAATTATATTTCTCCAAGAATAACACACTTGTGAACATAAAAAATGCACACACATCTCCATATGACTCGTAATGCAGTAATGCCACTTCTCTCTAAATAGACACGAAACCAAAAAAGAGAACCCCAGAAATCTCCTTTTGTCTCGAAAAAAACTCCCATAACCACAAAAAAAAGGGTCACCCGCCCAAGATTAATTCCAACTCCATTATGAGACACCATATTAATAATAAACCACCTCCCGGATATAAAAATATTTCCTCCATTGCGTTAATAACCAACCCCCTTATTTATTATTCTCTTATTTGTCCAATAGCCACATGTTAATAAAAAAAAGACACCACTCCAGGAATAGAGAATAGTCACCTCTATTTCGGCAAATACAAAATATTTACCTCTATTTCCCCAATAACTCCATGTGGAACAAAACAAGGCTCCAAAAATATATCTCCAAAAAGGAATATCAAAAAATGAAATCCCATCTCCAAAAAAATGTGCACTCAAGGCAAACTAACTCACATACTCACAAATATTGCCCCATAATCTCCAAATATGTCTCCATTTGCAACAAAGATGGCTGCAAAATAATTGAACTAAACATAGCTCTCATCACATTATTGGCAAATATCAAAAATGGCCAAAAAAATATATCTCCTTTATATTATGTCTCAAATTATAACTCCAAAATAATATATCTCAATTATATCTCAATTATAACTCCAATTCTCCAGAGAATAACTCAATGTTATAGTCAAAAACTATAAAAACTCTCTCCATTTAGCATAACTGCTAAAAAAGGGCAAAAAACTCTGCAAATAAAACTTGTCTATTAAAATTCTAGAAAAAAATCACTAATGTTCCATAAGTCTTATAACAGAACTCCAAGTTCACAGTGTCTTAGCCAAGACTTCTCCATATGCACTACGACCTTAAGTCACTAGAAAAAAACTTAACCAAGTTTCCTATCTCTCACAAAGTTGTCACAAATACAACAAGGGTATTGTGCAAGAAAACTCACAATTTCTGGAAACATAAATATCCAGAGAAAAAATGTAGTGCCATTACGTATGCATTCAAAACGTGCAAAAAACTCTCCGATATATTACTCTATAGCATCAAATAGCTAAAACACAAACACTTTCCCGAACAATGACTCTAAGTCATGAACGAGATAATATTCACACTAACTGGAGAGAAAAAACAAATTCAAATTCAACCCCTTGGTTAAAAAAACTTTTGTCCGCGATGGCTAATTTCCAAAAAAGGAGAAAAGAAAACCAACGGCACCATTAACTATCATCCCGTAACTCACTAGATGTCAGCAATTTATCTGCTGAACTCAAAAAAAAAAAAAAAGGAAACAAAAGAAATAATGTGTTGTTAGTTCCTCCCAAAATCAAAAAAGATTTCACCTCCCTTGATAGCATTACGGCAACCCCACTATTAGTATAAAACAAAAAAAAATCAGTATTCAGAAATATCACTATCACAAAATCACCAAAAAAATTGCTATCATCAAAATCATCAGTATCAGTACAAAAAATATCACCAATGTCAATGCTTGTCCATTCTCCAAAAATTCAGCAAAAGCTCAGCAAAATTCAACACAATTCACCAAGATTCAATCAGATTCATCAAGATTCAGCAAAACTCATCCCCGTGAATCACTGAAATATTCTCCAAAGTTACAAAAACTCTACAAATAACTAAGACAAGACTTCTCCCACTAATTCATTGTAATAATTATCCATGAATAATTATCTGTAATAATTATAGAACAATCTCCCATGAAACATCTCAAATCTCTCGTAAATTATGTCTCCCGTAATGATAATTATACTTACCAAACCCTCCCGTGACACATCTCAAGTATAATAATTATTAATAATAACAATAACAATAACTCTTCATAGCAATAATTCTCTTGCAAAAATCTCAAGTAAGGGTGAAATTCAAAATAGCATACAACAGTAATGCTGAATCTTATGGTATACCACCATTTCCACACAACACAGATACAACACCAATCATCGGCATTTCAATAAAAAAATAATCTGTGTATCCCCCTTATATTTGTGTCTTTCAAGGCACAAAGAAACATATAACACATCCCGTGCATGTTAACTACTTTTCCCCTCATTCACGGAAAAGAAAAATCTCTTTTTATTTCCTTTTCTCTTCGTCCAAGAGATAAAACAAAATCTCTTTTCTTAAAAAAAAAAAGACTCTACGGGCATTTCACTTCATCAACTAATCAATCAGCTGATATCTTAGCATTCAATATCAAGGCAAGACCCATCTCCCAACACAAAGAAAAAAAAAGGAAAAGGGGGAGTTCACCCACACTGAGAACAACCCCTCAGTCGAGCGGGCAGAACAGCCCCGAGGCATACCAGCAGTTACCCCCATCTCCCCTTGAACAGGGTGTCTGAGGACCCCTTCCCAAGGTATACACTAGTACCCATCCCAGCACTATCTCTCGAGGGAGACCAGTGGTACTCTCCATGCAGCTATCCCCCCGAGGGATGCTAATACCTTCGCAATGCAAGGCGCTTCTCTGCAGAAATGTGCTGAGCCCGTAAAATTGTGGCCGCTGTGTGTCTCTAAGCCAGATATGATTATCCAAGCACAGTTCACATGCATAGAAAAATACACCTTAATACATTCTTATGTGTTTAAAACAAAGACGAATACGTCTATTATAAACACGTGCAAATAAAGAAAACATGGTCACTATGGGCA
>NC_061095.1:42174181-42184181 GCF_015104395.2 Macrobrachium nipponense | reverse complement strand
TTTTTTTTTGCGGGGGGGGAGATGCTTTGGGGACGGTTGTTAGCACTGAATATACGGTGCTTTATTGATTGCTTGATTAAATAGTACTTGCTGGCGCTGCAACCAGAGCAAACACAAGGGAGGATGATGACCATTTGCGCAGAGAGAGAGAGAGAGAGAGAGAGAGAGAGAGAGAGAGTGATTTTTATCAGGAGAACACAAATTGTGCCACTATCCCTTCTCGATGTCCAGTTTTTTGTTCATTTTTAAATAATGGAAGATGGTAAAAACTCAGTATCAAGAAAAGTATGTATATCAAATTTTTATAAGTTTCTGAAGTTCATTTTGTTTATAGAAACATTTGTCTTCCTTGAAAGTATTTTATCATAGATGTCTCTCAACAAAAATGTGTTTCTATGTTTATTGTTTTGATAGCTGAATAAAGGATGGACTCTAAAAAAAATTAAAAAAAAATAAAACTACACATAATCCACTTACTTAGCAGGGTATTAGCAGGGCTCTCCCTTCGTAATACCTCTCCTTAGCCATTGCTCCTTCATCTCAGATCTTCCGAATCGTAGACACTTCTCACTGGCATTTCCTCGTAATTTAGTCTTTTTTTCACATCTGCATCTTAACTTTGTATTCACTGCGTTTTCAACTGTTCGTGCTCCACCTATAGTATAGAATTGATTCAACTCAAAACATGTTATAAGCATTGAAACATGAGACCCTCCAGGTAAGACTTTTACTTTCATCAACACCCATATTTCAGATGAACCTTTGCCGAGTTCTTCACGCCTTCCAAGCTTTATTACTATGGTTTTTAATCTCTGGGATCGTATAGCCTTTACACGATTTATGATTCCATCTCCTATCAACAACTTTGGGTTTTTTCCATTCTTTTTATAATACCTCTTCAACTCCCAAATGTCATCCTGCTCTTTGAGTCTAGTTTACCGTCTTTCTCATTGACATCTCCTTGACATGATAGTATTATTCCATGTTATTTCAAAATAGTATCATTATTATTTCAAAATATCTTTTTACATTTCAAACGAATAATCTCATATGCTGTAAATATCCTCTCGGAGGAGCTGAGTCTTAAATCAAACTCGATCAGACAGACACCTTCAAGATTTTATTACGAACCTATTTCTTGTCACGTACTAAGATTACTATAGCTTATTAGTATTTTACTTTGTGATCCGGGATATAATACCCGAAAATCCCAAAACTGTACGACACAGTCTATTTTAAGATGAAATTTATGACATCCTTATATTTTGCAGTTTTAAATCAGATACCATATATCATATTCTCTAATTACCGCAGCGTAACATCAGTATATATATATATATATATATATATATATATATATATATATATATATAATATATATAACTGAATCACGACAAAAGTTTGGAAGGTATAAGCCACGAAGGAAATTGAAACACTGGAGTAGCTGCACCACTTTATTCCTTCTTGGCCTATACTTTATATTATATATATATATATATATATATATATATATATATATATATATATATATATATATATATATATATATATATATATATTATATACATATATATATTATATATATATATATATATATATATATATATATATATATATTATATATATATATATATACTATATATATATATATATTCTATATATATATATATATACTATATATATATCTATATATATATATATATATATATATAGATGAGTGTGTGTGTGTTTGTGTATGTGTGTGTGTGTATTGCCGCGAGAGTGAATATAGGCATACATGCCAACCAGTATTTTTAGCCCTCTAGCCTCGTGGGGAAATTCGAAGTCATTTTTATGAACAAGGAAGATAAGTTAGAGACATAAACTGAATCCATTTTGGAAAACGGCAATCATCGAACTGAAAGGATCGACGACTTTCTCTCCTGTTGTTGCCAAACTCTATCACTCTTTTTTTTTCCGTTTCACCGACAGTTACAATCTCCATTATTTTTAGAAGTTCGTTTTCATGCCACTTCCTTCGAGGTTAAACTAAATATCCAATGTTTTTCTTGGCATTGTTCGGTTTTCCTGCTAAGTTTGTTTTTAATCTTTCGTATGTCTCTTTTTTTTTGTTATTTTTTTTTTTTTTTTTTTACTTCGTAAGGCAGAGGTAAAGAAAAACGCCATGACTGGAATGGTTTAAAAGCCATTCAATAAACCCAAATTAGTTGACAGATAATTATTTCAAATTATTCTCCATAATAATCTTTAAGTCACGTGTAAATGGAGCAGAAGAACCTACAAACTTAGAAAGTTAGTTTAACAATTTTCCAAGAAGTTGTTTATTTTTTTTCTTTGGCCTACCCTTTTCCTTTTTCCCTCACCCAAAATAAACCATATTTATCAGGTTTTTGGATTCTGTCTCCGTTGATATGTAAACGTCAGACTCTCCAACTACAATAATTTGAGAAGTGGTGTAAGTGAGGATAGAAAATAATTCAATGTGGAGTAGAAGCACAGCAAAACAAGCCTTGTATAAAAAGCTTTTAAAAGATTAAGAGTGGTTAACTAATTAGTAAATACATGAGTTAGATCCTTTTGGAATTTTAATCCTCGCCAAAAGTTGACAACTTTTTATTGAAATTAATCGCATACCTTGCAAGCCACATCAGAGCTCATGACAAAAGAAAAAAGCAATATTTTTCCCCATAGGAAAATGGGGCATTTTTTTTTTTTTTTATACAATATCTTTATAGGGACTGACGTCCATAAATGTGTTTGGTAAAGGCTTTGGAGGGGAGAGGCTGAAGAAATAAAGCCCCTTATTATTTCTCAGCTTTACGTACATCATAGCCTTCTAAAGGCTCATAATAGAAGCTCAATGATTTTATTATCTTAAAAGGATTAATAAACTAACAACAGATTTTTAATGGACTAAAAATACCCATCTTTTGTCATTATATTTTATCTAAGTAAGACATTTTTCCAATAAGCCTTCAAGACCATAAAAAAAGCTGTTAATAATAAATGCCTAAACCATAATCTCGTTATTATACATATCCAATGACCTATTTCCTTTCCAAGTGTTGCGTCCTGGACAATGGACCAAGATTAAAGGCTACGGCTATTTTGAGTATGCTAATGGAATCCAATAAAAGGATACGTCCCTAAGGGTTCTTTAGAGATAAACTGAGGAATCTAGGATGTAGCGAATTGCGCTGAAAATAAAGATTGTGGTTTAATTGGAAATTCTCTGCCACTTGAAGGCAATGAAGTAAGAAACTAAAGGTAGGTTTACACCTACGTACTTTTGTGTTGCGGGCTGTTATGGCGTGGGACAGAAAGAAGCGGTTACAAAAGGTGGGGAGAAAAAATTACTGTTAAAGGGCGGTGTGGCGCGGACCCGGGCGGTGGGTTACGGGCACGTCACGGCATGTTCCTGCGGTGTCTAGCGGAGTGTTACGGAGTTGGCGTGGTGTTATGATCGTTGTTGCTATGCCAGGGCACTCACTCTTATGGCTTTGTTACTCCGTGTAGCAATGTGTTGCGGGTGGGTTGCGGTGTGGTTGTGGAGTGTGCGCACATCTGCACGAGTCAAGACATGCAAATTTGCATGATTGTTGCACATGCACTGTGCAACACCATGCCACACCACGCCAGATATGAACCTTGGGTACATATAGAGGCCTGACAAGCACATCCTTCATTCCACGCGCAACCAGCATGCAATATGGACTTCAACAGCCTCTCACCCTAGGAGACCCAGACCCAGAGAGTTTTGGTAGCTGTCTTGTGTCTCTGTGCAGTCCAGGTCATCGACGGGTTGAGAAGACGTACTACAGGGCCACAGCCACCTTCACTACGCAGAAAAGACGGCAGGGCAGGGCAGATTTGGGCTCGGGAGTGGCTGACACAGTGGCAACTGCATGGGGACTACGACCAGCTACTACAAGAACTGAACAAGGAGGACTGCAAAGGACACAAGAACTTTCTATGCATCTACCCTGAATTGTTCGAGGAGATGGTGGAAAGGCTGACGCCCCTGTTGAAGAAGAAGGACACGAAGATGCGGCTTGCGCAAGATGTGGGACTCAAGTTGGCGGTCACTCTCCGCCTCCTGGCAATGGGAACGACTATACAAGCCTGCAATACAGCTTCAGAGTCTCCAAGAGTTCCATATACTGATTTATCCTATTAGTCTGTAAGCCATTATCGACACATATAAACCAGAAGTGAAGAAGTGCCCCCTAGACACCAGAGAATGGAATGACATAGCAAAACGAATCGCCTCTAAGTGAAAATCGACGTCGGTGCAGAAGGAGGTGCTGGGGATGGAGGAACCTGGCAGAAGTGCAACCTGGCCAGGGCCATCACAAACAACCGAGCAAGACTCCCACAAGACAGAAATCTGCCCAACGATGACGAACCCATCCCCTTCCACATAGTCGCTGACGAGGCTTTCACTCTCAATCCGTGGTTGATGAAGCCCTACTCCCACCAATCACAAGATCCCACCAAACGAATATACAGCTACAGATTATCTTGTACTCGTCGTGTGGTGGAAACCGCATTCGGCCTACTGCAGATGAGATGGAGAGTCTTTGGGATGACGATGCACAGGTGTGCAATAAGATAACTTTCTGCGCATGTGTCATGCACAACCCGGCACTGTAACGCTACCCACTTGCTGGCACCGACGTCGACTATGAGAACCAACACCATAACACCGTAGCAGGTACTTAGAGGGAGGAATCGCTGAACCTCATGGAACGACTCATGGCAAGAAGGGGACCAAACTACATACATCGAGCGAAGGCCATCAGAGATTACCTGGCCCAGAACTACTCATCGGATGCAGGCGCAGTGGAATGGCATGCGCGATTGGTGTTTTCTCAAGGACGACCAGCTACTGGCGAGTAGAGGACCCAAAGAACTCTGTAAGAAAACGACCAAATAAATTTACATAATTGTAAATAAAGATCATGATGTATTTCTCATTGGTTTATACTCCCATACTTTTGTTTTGTCCTAATAACAATATTAATATAATAAATAATATTGGTGTGATGATTGGCACATATAAAAAATTATGTTGGAAAATAATTAACTGAAAGTTATAATAACATGATTCGTAATAATGAGACAAATGAGAAGCAAATGATGGACATAACAAAAATACTAATACTAAACAAACATGAAAAGCATAGAATATAAGAAAATGAACATAAAAAGCATAGAAAGTAAAAAAAATGAACATAAAAAGCAAAGAAAGTAAGAAAATAAACATGAAAAACATAGAATATCAGAAAATAAACATGGAATACATAGAATATCAGAAAATAAACGTGAAATGCATAGAATGTAAGAAAATGAACATGAAAAGCAAAGAAAGTAAGAAAATAAACATGAAAAACATAGAATATCAGAAAAAAAACAATAAAAATGAAAAGCATAGAATGTAAGAAAATATACATACAAAGCAAAGAAAGAAAGAAAATAAACATGAAAAACATAGAATATCAGAAAATAAATATGAAAAGCATAGAATATAAGAAAGTGAATATAAAAAGCATAGAATGTAAGAAACGGAAATTGGGACTTGGTTTTTACCATAACATGTTCAACTGCAAATATCATTTATTATCAACTGAGGCCAATATGTCTTTAGTATCTTAGTGATATTTCATTGTTCCCCTGTAAATAACTATGTACAGTCAGTGTTAATAACTGTTTCATTATCATATTTGTATGTGTTCATGTTCATTTGATCATGTTCTCAATATGATATTGTTGTTCTTACCTTGTATGTTACTATGTCATTTGATGGCCATATTTATTTCATGTTATATTTCATTTTATAGTTTAAGTTATTTTCCGAGTTGTATTTATTTCATAGTTCATATATCATATTTCATGTTAAGATTTTCAGATATATTTCGTCATGTTATTATTCTTTATGGTCATGCTCTTTCATTATTCAATTGCATTTTATAGTTCAAGTTATTTTCCGATTTCTATTTATTTCATATTTCACATATATTTCCTGTTATACTTTGTGTTATTATTCTTTATGACAATGCTTTTTTCTTATTCAATCTTATTTCACCCAATTATATCATATATATTGTCCTGACATATAAATTAAGCATCAATAAGGAAAATGTAAATGCAAGTCACTATTTCAACATATTTATTACAAAAAGAAAAAATATTAATTATAAAAGTAAAAAATAATTGAGTATTAAGAAAATAACTAAAATACAATTTATTCTTTAAAAAATAACATATTTATTTAAAAAATTTACAATTTCACTCGATTGATTCGGGGTCAATGTCCTCCTTATCACCTGGGGAGATGATCAAGTCGTAGGTGGGTGGATCCTCTGCGGCAGAAGGTTTCGGTGTCGAGATACTGGCGCCAGGGGTAGGGGCATGCAAGTCTGCCAATAGACTTTTGATCAACGGCAACAGCGATGAAGTGGAAGGTCGAGGAGAGAAGTTCAGTAGTGTCGAACGTTCACTGAAGAAGAACGACGGTGTGCCTAGCCTTGGCACCGGTGTCAAGTACACCTGATGAGATACCTGATGAGCTGCCTCGGCTGAGGCTGCTGTTGAAGGTGCAAATCATAAAAAAACACAGGTTGGGGTTGAGACACGAACCACTGGTGTGCAGATGCCCGAACCGGTTGCACTGCAGAAGGTGTCGAAGGTGTCGAAGTTCCGGGTTTCGTCTGTGTCTCTTTATCAATTCGTGGGGGCATCCAGTGGGAACAACCCCACCGAGCCATGGCCTCTTTCGTCGTCGCATCTTCTTCCTCGGGACCCTCCAATCTATGACAAAGCCTGATGACTTGCTCGAAGAACGGCTTCTGGTATCTTCGAGGCATGTACTCCAAGTGCTGCATCAAGTATTGCACAAACACAGCGATGTCACTGTGCGGGTTGTCCTGCGCTTGTGGCATTAGTGTGTTAATGCTCGTTATAATCTGGGTCAGTTGAGTCTGCAGACCTTCTGTAGAGTTGTGCGACGATAGAGGTGAGAACCGATCGCTGGCTACTGTGGGTTCGTGAGCAATGTGTCCTCCCAGGTATGCCCACGTGGTCATCACCTCCTCCTCCTGTGGTGTCCTGTTACGTGCAGCCGACCCACTCTTGTATTCTCTCTTCTTGATCTTGCCGAAGTCCATACGGCGAGCCTCAAAGAACTTCCGAACTCACTGGAAGCTGCAATCAATGAAATTCGCTGCCAGTTTATGCCAGAGTTCCTCCTTCCTCCTGGGATTCGACCATTGCCTGTCCCGCTTATCGTACAAGGTATGGTGTGCCTTGATGAATTCCACGATGACTTCCTTGTCCTCTGGCGTGAACGGGTAGTCTTGAATGTCCCTCTTGCTTGGGCGGTATCCTTTCTTCAGCTGCATGTGGATACCACTCGGGCCTGCGATGTCTTGGGATTCGACAATGGATTTGGTCGGCCCAACGTTCAGCTCTTCCTCGTGTTCAGACGTCTCCGACTCTTGTGAAGGCTGCATGTCCTGGGTGTCCTGGCTGTCCTGGCTGTCCTGGGACTGCTTAGTAGGCCTGGGGGTGGTCTTCCATAGAGGCATCGTGTCACGTGGCTGGGAAAATGTCGCTAGGTAAACGTCGCTGGTTAGAGGTCCATGGGTGAGAGTGCGTGGGTCAATGTCCCTGGGTGAACGTCGCTGGGTAAACGTCCCTGCGTAGTAAACGTTGCTGGGTAGACGTCCCTGGGTGAGCGTGTGTGGGTGAGCATCCCTGGATGAACGTCGCTGGGTGAACGTCGCTGGGTAAACGTCGCTGGGCGAGAGTGGCTGGGTGAGCGTTGCAGGGCGAGAGTGGCTGGGTGAGCGTCGTTGGGCGAGAGAGGATGGTCACAGAGTGGCTGGTCAGCAGGCAGTCACAGTGAGAATGATGCCCCAGTGGTCAGTCAGGCCCCTTTTATCCTCCACAGAATGCTCGCCAACCTTCCATCCAATCGACCTAGGGAGCCGCCATAACACGCTGCATGCACGCTGCATGCCCCTCAACATGTGCGTGCCATGTATTAATCCTCTATGACTGTGCTGTGACATCACGACGTAACACTCCCTCGCACCGCGACGTCGCACCACATCGCACCAAGTGTGGTGTGGTGTGGTGTGGCACGGAACCATGCGGGTTCTTACATCTTTTGTTGCAAGGCCGCACCACACTGCTTATGGATTCGTGCGACTTCATCAACCCGCCAGACGCCACGCAGAAATTTGAAATGATTTAAAATCCGGGCTGCGTCGCGCGGCATTAACGGTCTTCGCCTGGCACAGCCAGCGAGGTGGCACGCTTTTGGTGCGTTTACAGTGCAGTTTCATGTAGTTTCTTGCGGTCCCACACCGTAACAGACCGCACCACAAAAGTGCGTAGGTGTAAACCAGTCTTAAGTTTAAATGTCTTTTAATGATTCAACATTCACCTGAAATCGCAATGGTGTCATTAGACCAGAATGTGAAGTGTGAATTCATGTACCTCAGGAGTCTTCGCATTGAGCCGTTTGTTCAGTTTGAAACATTTCTCTTGGTGGTTCTTTCGATAAAGAATCTGTAAAGATTTTGATGATAGATTCCCATGGCCACCCATTACAGTGACCATCAACACAAGTTATATTAAAAAAATATAAAAAACACTTATCATTATTGTTATTGCTGTCGTTGGAAAAATTACCATTAACCTTGTACAGAATAGACTACAGCCACTAAAAATCAGAGCAAAGAAAACATAAATTGTATTATGTTTCTTTTGATTTCATTATTCTCTGATTTTTCCAGTTATAATTTCATTTACCGTCGATACAAAATTGCGAATTTACATGGAAGAGTTTCCCAATAATATCGGCTTTTCCCTAGTGCTTAGTTGGCATCCAATAATCGGCCAATTTCCGTTTTATTTCATTCCTTAATAGTGTATGCCTGATCTGTTCAAATATCGCCAGTCAACTCTGCTTGAAAAAGAAAGTATTCTCGAAATATAAAAATTTTATTAAAAAAATTACTGGCTATTCGCAAAAGATTACCGAAGTCTTCTGCTATATTTAAATAAATAAGCTACAGAAATTATTTATAAACTTTTTGGCTGAAGATATCACTAGTGTTACCTTAGAAGGAAAAAATACAAAAAAAAGATGGAAAGGACTATAATTTAAACTATACAAAATAGCTACATTTATTGTTGTTATTCTTGTTGGGGCAGTAGGAAAGGTCTATGGAAAAGCCTAAAATGGTCTGAAAAATCTGTTTCATATTAAGTTAAAGGTACAGGTATTTTAGTATAGGATATTTATGATTTATTTATTAGAATAAAAATGTTAAAAATAAATAATGTGCATGTTAAACAGTAAAAAAAATTATTTCTAATAACAAATAGCGTATTTATTTTAGATTTCGTTGGTGACACAATGCTCTATTTTGGCCGTAGGTTTTACCATATTTTAATTTTTTTGGTTACTGAATTTAAACTATGTTTTTGTTCAATTATTTTCCATTGCCACTTATAGCTGAAAATAATATATGAAGGTTTTTAATTTGTGACCTTGTTATTTTATCCTTCCTGTTAGTATGTGTAGGATTAATTATGAATATTAATCAAGGAGAACGCTTCACGTTTATTAGGAATATAATGTTTACAACTTAAGTGTGAGGGGAAAATCTAACACGCTACTCGAGTATGCTGGAGGTCGGATCACGACTTGTTCTTATACATATACAATTTTTAGTAAGATTATAAAATGTAGAAAGACCTTCAAACAAAAAAACTAGGGAAACCCTTCCTCAGAAGCTTTTGTTCATTTTTCTGATCTACTTCAGAGGCAAGTAATTGAGCAGTAAACTTTAGCAACTCATTTCATCATTATTTAACAATATCTCATTCATAATGTGATACCAACTTCTTATTTCTATAATTACTGATGTAAAATATCTCTTTATTACTTGTCCTCTTCTGGGAACTTCATATGAATGACCAACATTGG
>NC_061095.1:42171122-42173681 GCF_015104395.2 Macrobrachium nipponense | reverse complement strand
CTCATTCCTTCTTAAGGTAACATCAGTTATATCTTCAGCCCCCCCAAAAATTATAAATAATTTTTGTAGCTTGTTTATTTAAATATAGCAACAGACTTTGGTAATCATTTGCGAATTGCCAGTAAACATTTGAACAGATCAGACATAGAACACTATTAGGAAATGAAATAAAACGGAAGATGGCCGTATATTGGATGCCAACAAAGCAAAAGGGGAAAGCCGATAGTATTGGGAAACGCTTCCATGTAAACTCGCAGTTTTGTATCGACGGTAAATGAAATTATGACTGGAAAAATCAGAGAATAATGAAATCAAAAGAAACATAATACAATTTATGTTTTCTTTGCTCTGATTTTTATTGGCGGTAGTCTATTCTGTGCAAGGTTAAATGTAATTTTTCCAACGACAGTAATAACAATAATGATAAGTGTTTTTAATATTTTTTTAAATGAGAACTTATGTTGATGGTTACCGGAAAGGCTGGCCATGGGAATCTATCATGAAAATCTTTACAGATTCTTTATCGAAAGAACCACCAAGAGAAATGTTTCCAACGGAACAAACGGCTCCATTCGATGACTCCTGAGGAACAGGAATTCACACTTCACATCCTGGTCTGATGACACCATTGCGATTCCAGGTAAATGTCGAGTCATTCAAAGGCATTTAAACTTAGTCATTAGAGCTATGCTCATTGCAACTAACAAATGCGAAAATTTCTATGACGATTTTAAGCATCGACAAGAAGAAAACAACAAAGCAAGACACAGTGGAAGGTCTCGCTTACATTTCAAGGATATTTATTCTTTAGTTTCTTGCTTCATTGCCTTCAAGTGGCAGAGAATTTCAAATTAAATCACAATCTTTATTTTCCATCTCAATTCCCCACCCCCCATCCTAGCTTCCTCAGTTTATCTCTAAAGAATCCTTAGGGACGTTTCCTTTTATTGCATTCCATTAGCCATTGTCAAAATAGCCCCAGCCTTTAATCTTGGTCCATTGTCCGTTTTGTATGGTAAGAGGACAACGATTCGTTGCCCAGAACATTAAGCTTGAAAAGGAAATAAGTCATTGGATATTCATAATAACGAGATGGTGGTTCAGGCATTTATTACTACCAGTTTTTTCATGGTCTTTGAAGTTCATTGGAAAAAAATGTCTTTCTTAGATTAAATATAATGAGAAAAGATGCATATTTATAGTCCATTAAAAATCTGTTGTTACTTCGTTAATCCTATTAAGATACTAAAATCATTGAGCTTCTATATTGAATCTTTAGAAGACTATGATGTACCCAAAGCTGAGAAATAATATGACTTCAGTCCTATAAGATATGTATAAAAAGCATTTTCCTAGGAAACTATTGTTTTTTTTTTTTTTTGTGATGTTCTCTGATGTGGCTTCCAAGGTATGCGATTAATTTCAATAAAAGTTGTCAACTTTTGGCGAGGATTAAGATTCCAAAAGGATCTAACTCATGTATTCACTAACTAGTTAACCACTCTTAATCTTTTAAAAGCTTTTTATACAGTGCTTGTTTTGCTGTGAATCTACTCCACATTGAATTAATTTTTATCGTCACTTACACCACATCTCAAGTTATTGTAGTTGGAGAGACTGACGTTTACATATTAACCTTATAAATATGGTTTATTATGGATGAAAAAAGGAAGGCCAAGAAAGCATAAACAACTTCTTGGAAAATTATTAAACTATGCTTTCTAAGTTTGTATGTTCTTCTGCTCCATTTACACGTGACCTAATATTATTATGGAGAATAATTTGAAATAATTATCTGTCAACTAATTTTGGGTTTATAGAATGGCTTTTAACATTCCAGTTCATGGCGTTTTTCTTTGCCTCGCTGTTTACAAAGTAAAAAAAAAAAGACTTACGAAAGATAAAAAAATTAGCAGGAAACCGAACAATGCCAAGAAAAAAAATAGGAAGTGGTATGGAAACGAACTTCTAAAAATAATGGAGATTGGAACTGTCGCGGTGAAACGGAAGAAAAAAAGAGTGATAGAGTTTTGCAACAACAGGAGAAAAAGTGGTCGATCCTTTCAGTTCGATGATTGCCGTTATCCAAAATGGATTCAGTTTATGTCTCTAACTTATCTTCTTCTTCATAAAAATGACTTCGAATTTCCCCAATAGGCTAGAAGTCAAAAATAATGGTTGGCATGTATACCTATATTCACTCTCCCAGCAATACACACACACACACATACGCACACACACAAACACAAACACACACACACATACACGCACACTCATATATATAGGTTTATATATATTTATATATATATATATATATATATATATATATATATATATATATATATATATATATATAGTATTAGCCAAGAAGGAAAGGGGAACAGCTACTCCATTGTTTCACTTTTTCTTTGTGGCATATACCTTTATTTATGGATTTTATCATGTTCCAAACTTTTTGTTGACTCAGTATACATACACAAACACACACACACACACACACACACACACACACACACACACACACACACATATATATATATATATATATATATATATATA
>NC_061095.1:42111122-42168622 GCF_015104395.2 Macrobrachium nipponense | reverse complement strand
ATATATATATTGTGTGTGTGCGCGTGTGTGTGTGTGTGTGTGTGTTGTGTGTGTGTGTGATTTGAAGGGTTTCCTTGTTGCCTTCCATTGCGACAAATAAACCATTTATGAACAAATATTCCCATCTTGGACATATCCTAACGAAAAAATGAATGTAGTGGAAACCAGCAAATCTGCGTCTAATTGCTGAACCGTCTAGTGTTTATGGTACCATCTGCTCTTTTCGGCACATTTCCCTCGCACTCTTGGATGCTAAAAATACTCTCCTTTATCATAAAAGTCTGAATGAATATCCTCTCGCCAGTTTTCTTGTACCCTTACGCAGATCCCTGAACTCAGAGATTTACTCCTTTCGAAACCCTCCCAGCTTTTATTTTTTTAGCTATTCATTTTTATTTGTTTTTTTTACAACCTCTCCCATAAAATATGCCTTAGACTGGGCGCTTAGCAAACTTTAGTGTTTGAGCAGAAGCGAATATATGCAAAAATGCTGATTACAAATAAATGAATAGATAAATATATTAAACAAATAAAAATTTTTAGCAATATATTTTTCCATTTGATCTTGTAAGAGTTAACAATAATTTTTTCATGCAAATTTGGATGATAAGCCACCTGCAGGTAAGATCACTAATTAATTACTGATGCGACTTTTACTAGAGAGTTAAGCAGACATAAATATTATTTGTATCCTTAGATATTTATTCAAATGCTTGTAATTAATTAAATGTAGATGGGATAACTATTTCAGGAAGATAATTCTGTGTAAACTGTTTTTCTATCTTTAGAAATAACACAACCAGAGGAAGCAATAAAAGTGGTTTGTATTCCACGGCCTGCTTTTGAAAAAGAACCCGTCCAGGCATAAGGGCATCTTCGTGTATTGCAACTATATATTACTAGAGTCATTGTTTTTCTATACCAACAGTTCAATCTGTCTACGATACATTTGAAATAACATAAGTAATATTGAGTAATGCAATGGGATTTCACCTCAGAAACAAATTTGTTATATATATATATATATATATATTATATATATATATATATATATATATATATATATATATATATATATATATATATGTTTATTATTATTACTATCCTGGCTTTGGTAGTGCACAATTTTTCTACAAGATGATATGGGACTGACTTTGAGTTTGAAAATAGGCTACACGGAAACTTGCATTTTATAAAATCTCATCAATATAATAAGTTTTTCCTGTTCCTTTAAAAAGGTTCTTTTAGGTCGTATTTGTAATCGGCGAAATTTTTAAAAGAAGAAGAACTTCCTCTTAAGATTAACACAGCCACAAACCGTGGCCCCCTACCACACACACACACACACACACCACACACACCAGAGAGAGAGAGAGAGAGATGCGAGAGAGAGAGAGAGAGAGAGGAGAGAGAGAGAGATAGGGTTTGGCAGAGTGGATATCTTTTCCTTTTCCACTTGCGAAATTAAGACGGAATCCAGCAGTGGTAATCCTGCCCACTCCATCGGGGAAATGCTTCTTATAGTGGATTAACTCAGTCAGGAATTATGACCACCAGCGCTGCGCCTTTTGCTTCTCGTTTTCTGGGAAATTCTGGAGCCGGGGATCGGGTGGGGGTGGGGTGGGGGGGGGGGGGGGGGGGGGGGGGTTTTTTGGGGGGGGGGGGGGGGGGGGGGGTTGTTCCTAAGGATAAGTTAGGGCTTGGAAACTTTTGTTTCTTTTCACATGTTTATAAAGTTGAGCAAACCCCTTACATGCAGAAAAATGCTATCATATTTTACTATATGTTTTCTCGTAAAATGAACGAACATCTCTTGTAAAATAATTGGCACATTTGCATTCACTGAGGATTAGGCTGCCTTTTCGGGGTGGCGAATGGAACAGCCAGACACAGTGGAGGGAAAATTGCTTCTCTCGCTGTTCACTACGGCAAGATGTCAACTTTATTGGACTACACCTACTCTGCTAAAAAGGTACGTGTTACTTCATTACACGTAAGTATAGCAGTATATACTTTTTTAATTTTTATAGTAAAGCGTTTTAGCAGTTTTCCGCCACTGTATCTGGCTTGTTCCATTCGCCACCCTGAAAATGGCAGCTTACATTCAGCATAATATATCCTAAGTTTCGAATATTAATGGTGTAATTTCAACATACAGTAAAATTATTAACACACTTTTTCAGTTGCAAATGTACATACAGATATTCTTTTATTTACCTAAAACCTACACATAGCATAAGTATTTACAGTGCGGGACGCAGTGATATCATGCACTAGCGCCACAGGCGGGTGGACAGATGGGAAAAAAACCGACTATAGTTATGGATCGCTATGTCCCTGTAAAACATTGGAACAGACATTGGAAAATATGGGCCTACGTATATCAGCCTATAAACCATACTTATCTGATGAACAAGACGCTGTTCATCAGATAGCAACAGGCATTCTAAAGAGGTTGGTTCTGTAATATAATGAACCTACCTTTTACAAGGTAGGTTGCAATTATGAGAGCGGCGTAAATAACTACAGGAAACAATTCCGCTGAAACGGTAACAATATTTCGCATAAATGACCTTTTGTGTTTATATTTGCTCAAGCATACATTATTTGTCTAAGGTACAGTTAAACAGCACATATTTTAGAAAACTCCAATTACCTCCAGTATTTGAAATTTGGTTCGGGTCACACATGAAAAATTGTATACTGGGTCCATTGCCATGGAGACAGAAGATAAGTCACCCAGAAGGAAAAAAAACGGTGCCAAAAATTTAAATCAACTTCCTAAGAACATAACGAAGGTCACACATTCTGACTTTCAAAGCCAGAATCACAACTGGTACTGAGTTATAGTCGACTTATTTTGGTTAAAGATAGTTAGCAGGGTGAACAGGTGAACTGATTTAACATTGCCCTGTTTAAAATACAATGTGTACTGGAGAAGAATCGCCTCCTTTCTAAGTCCCATTTGTTCTGAAACAATCGCCATAGATGAATTTACTTTTGGGCAAAGGTTGCCTGTAGGAATATCTAAAACTTGTATAAAAAAAGAAACAACAATCGAACCGTAAAAGGTATGAACAGCCATATACTATATCTATAATGGTGTTTATATGATACAGGGAAAAATCCATTTACAAAACGAGAATAAATATTAAATGGACTGTTTAAATTCTATAGTTTACATTCCTTTTCAAGTATCGGGAAAGGTCAACACAATCGTTTGCAGGTATGATTGCTAAAGAAGATCTGCATCATTCATTCCGTCATTACCTTCATGGAGCGATAATATCTCTTGAACAGGGACTGGTAAAAAAGGAAAAACTACAGAATAATGAATAGTTTACTTTCCTCTGTACTATCAAATAATATAACAGCTTCCTTTTAAAAGATGCTCATCATTATTCTCTAAATTCCATTAACAGAACGCTCTCTGACCACTAGGACATCATTAAAAGAAACTTTCTTGATGGAAAATGTGGTCTTAGCAGGGCCGAACCATGGAAGATAATTTTTGTTTTGTTTTTTGTTTTTTGTTTGTTTGTCTTTTTCCTCCGTTTAGTTTGATAGGGTAAAAGTTAAAATGAAAAACTAAAAAGAAACACAGATAAATACAGGATTTGAAAATACCCATTGAAAAGTTTCAAAACAAACGAATAATTATATCTGCTTTATACAGATAGACAGATAGATAGAAAGTGTAATATTTTCTGCAGTTTTTCATACCATAACAATAAAAAGTGACATCGAAACTCGTTCCTTTGGATATATTTGACAACAAAATGTAATAAAAGAGGGACGAACAATATTTCATCAATATAGGAGTAGATATTGCATCACATAAATCCTCCTCCTGGAATGTTTCGACATATATCGTGTTTTGGCTTTCATCTTAACACTGACGTTTTCCCAGAGTCAAAGCATCAGTGGATATTGCATTTAGACGCATAGTTAAATTTTTCGAGCTTAATGATTTATGTGATTTCATCCTGTTCAAGGCTACAAGGACGCAGGGTTTCGAATATTTATTTGCAAAATTCCTATTTCACCTCTAAGGTTACTGATATCTACGTAAAAAACTTCTGCCGAAGGTGTGTGAAGGACTTTGGGGTCCCAAGGCAAAAGGTTGTATCTCTGTCTATGAGTTTTCCCTTTGAAATCCTTTGGTCGGAAAACTCAAAGCAATTTGCTTGAGACGAAGCACAAAGAATTCCTTCCCCTCTTTGGAAGATAAGGCTTTGATCGGGGAAAGACAACGAAGACGAGATAAAAATAAAATGCTATGGACCAATGACGAAAGAAAGCATTTTGTTACATTGCCATTTTCTATTTATTTATTTGTTTCATTTGTTTAGGTACAAAGTTGTTTCTCATTACCGGAATTATTCGTGAATATGCATGAATTGATGGAAGGTGACTGGAACAGAAATAATTGCATAATATGCTTTACCTCACCGTAACAAGCATTATTCGAGCTAATATAGGAAATTCGGTGTCATTCGCCATTACTATCGATGAACCAGTTCATACATATAAATGAATGAAATATTCACAGGCCTATGCAAATCTCTTTGTGTGGTTTATAATCCAGTATTAATTAGAAAGGAACCAAAATGGCGTCTCAGCCCAAGAGATGAAAAGGTTGTTAGCTGAGTCAATAATTGTACCCCACTGACATGCGTACAAACGTACAAACTCTAACCCCGAGTTGTCAGACACAACTCATGAGACACACGTAAGTAAAGTTCACGAACAAATGATACTTTAACAGGAAAGCAGGATAAAAGTTTGCTAATGTTTTAACATAACAATGTTACCCTTGAATACAAGATGCGTAATATCAAATACTGACAAATAGGTTACTTCCTTGATTTACGCCGCTTTTCGGTTGCGACGATCGTATAGCACGTTCATCAAAATATTATGTAAACTTTGGCTAAACTACTTTATCACTCCATCTTTTAGCTTGCTTTCTACTAGACAATAGATATTAATTCAACAATTATACATTACAGTTACGATTGTTACACTTTGTTATTTATATAAATACACAACATACTAATAGTCAATGTATCAGATCGTGTGTCACAGCACAGAAATGATCTTCTTTTGGTATTCTTAATTTCCCCTTCCCGGTTGCCTCTCTTTCGTCTAGTACAGTCACACTAAATATATAGCTCCATTATGTGTCGTATATGAACGATATTAGAGAATAAAGGGAGAGAAAACTTCGTTTGGGTTAAGAAATGTAAAAAAAATGTATCTGGTGATAGGGCAATACTTACTCCCATTAACTTTGTTTTTTAATGCTAGAAAATTTTTGGGCGAATACACTCGCGCACACACACCATATATATATCTATATCTATATATATATATATATCTATATATATATATATATATTATATATATATATATATATATATATATATATATATATATATATATATATACATATATCTATATATATCATATATACTATATATATATATATAATCTATTATATATATATATATATATTATATATATATATATATATTTATATAATGTGTGTGGTTGTTTTATTCTAAGTTATTCATATTGACCTCTAACAAGATGGAAAGATATTTGGTTACCCAGACATTTTTACTTGTCCAGGTAGGAGATAACTTCTGGTCTCATATTCCATTTCCATCGCTGATTGGTCCTGTCTTTCGGCCACGAAGTTCGAGCAATAAAACTTCATTTACACCTCAAACATTTCGTTGCCAATCGCCACCTGAGCGACATTTTTCCAATCCACCGGGAGCGAAACAGAGAAAACTTTTTTCACCCTTTCCAGAAGTCGGTAAAACACTGCAACATTATCAGTTGCAATCAGCAACATGTTCGCTACATCGAAGGTTTTATGAATGCTTTTAAAAGGTCTTCTTAATCACTGGATAGGTAGGTAATAATTTTGGTAGATTTTTTTATTATTTTATTTCGATTGTAAGTCTATTAATTTGATCATATTTGCCTGGATTATGGTTCATGACTGTGAACAGTATTTTCTGAAACTGTACAAGATGTAACTTGTTCGATTGGCTGTGCATAATCTAAGAAAATTTTGCCAATCGCTGTATCCTTCAAAAGCGTTGACGTTTCGCAGAACTGCATATGAGTCTGGTAAAATTCTTCTCAAAGTCATTACAAAAAATCGGATCACATACACTCTTCACTTCTACCTTTACAATAAAAGGAACAAAAATAGAAATGAAGACATGCATTATTTGTGGCACCTACACAAACAAATACTAAAATCATCTCAGCCTCTTTTATATGAAAATTAATAGAGAAACTTTTAGTTTATAGAAAAAAGTATTTAAAGTTGCCTATACTTTTAATAATAGTACTTAAGTACATTAGATAATAAAGCAAAAATCTGTTTAACTTCTATTTTAATTCAGACTTTTTGGACAAGCTCGTCATTACGAAGCCTTAATTCAAAATAAAGCTAAAATGAAAACCCTAACTACCAGGTCAGAGGACCGAATCGCACACTTTGGAGGTGAGGTTAAACAAAGGGACTTGACTTATTTCACCGCGATTAATTTTTAAAAACGATGAGCCGAAATCATTTAATAGAAACTGAGTTTAATCAAAGCACGACCGTAGTAATAACTTCAGCCACCGCTCTCTAACTTGCCTTGGGTTAACCCATTTAACCATGAACTAGATTGGCCAAAATTTAATGGCAGTATATTATCCCCTGGAGTATTAATGGAATGGCTAAAGGCACATTTCCATTTTCATTTCCGGCAAAGGTCGAGTCCAGCTGCAGCGGACAATATCAAATTCCATTAGGCAGAAAATCTTAATGACAGAGAGGGATTCGCGGGAGGATTCCTCTCCCTGCCTTTGTCGGATGCTTTCTCTTAATATGATTCTTCGTCTGGTCTTCCAAATTGAATACCGGTAAGTGTACTGAATGAGTTTCATTGCAAAATTTGCTTGATCAATCGAGGTGATGGAGATTTCCGAAGGATGCATGGATTCGAAGATGACACGTTTCTTAAATACATTTTACTAAAACGTACGTGCTGAGGTCTTACTAGACAGGGTGAAAGGATTGATGGTTACTTTTAGACAAAGTGATTCTGGTTAAGAACGAATTTATTATTGGGATCACCGACCTCGGAGCAGCCTTAGCGTAAATTATTCAAGACCTTCTATACAGTCCTGCAGAACAGAACTCTCTCTCTCTCTCTCTCTCTCTCTCTCTCTCTCTCTCTCTCTCTCTCTCTCTCTCTTAGGATGCAATGCAGGAGAATGACGAAGAGTCGAACATTCAAATTTCTCTTAGACCTTCGGACGAATTACTATATCTTCCAAGGACTTCAGAAATTCTCAAGTCTTATCTTATCGAAAGTCTGTAAATACATCTGTAAGCTAAGGATTACTTGCTCTGAATTGCATACTGTTTCAGAGAGAGAAAACAAACAAATATAATTATTATAAACATTATCTGCAATTTTTCCATAAGAAGAGGACACGATGGTTTCATAGTCATCATCAGAAGAAACCAGGATAGTTTCCAACGGTTCAGACTTCATCATTTACGTCTCAGAAGAACCGCATTGCCGAGAAGTGTACAACCTCTAAAAAGCCAGATGAAAAAAAAAAAAAAAAAAAAAAAAAAAAAAAACTGCAAGGACATTCTTATTGCAACGGTAACTTTTGTTTTGTTTTTTTGAGGAAGTTTGACAAGAATCATTAACATTGAAGTATCGGTAGATGCTCCCAGGCTTCGTTTGTCTAAAGTAGAGGCTTTGCCGTATTGTCCTGTGAACTTTCTCTCTCTCTCTCTCTCTCTCTCTCTCTCTCTCTCTCTCTCTCTCTCTCTCTCTCTCTCTCTCTCTCTCTCTCTGAACAGGGATTACCTAAATATCTGGGATTCAGTGCATTTGGAGCGGCATCTATAGCGGAACCTTGTTTTACCTACGCAGTCATGATTGTGACATACATGCAGTATCTAAATACCGGTGAGGTGCCGTAAAGGCGATAATTCGCGAAGCTTCAGGTTAAACCACCAAGGGGTTAACTACTAGGTATCTCTGACCTCTCTGCTACATTAACGTTACTGTTAATTGCATTTCAAATAGTCTTCCAACATCGAACTGCTAATGATATGACAAATGATACGATGCGAAGTGATTCTTTATAACGAAGGTGAGAAGACAGTTTAACAAAGTCTAGTATTCGAGAAAAACTATCTAATTTGGTGCTGACATCATCAATTTTGAGAAAATCGTAATTCAGTACTGAAACACCATTTTTATGTGAATTTATGACATTTAAAAAATAAATCAGATATGGGATGAAATTTAAAGACGTAAGATTTTATCTGCTAAAAGAAGTTTTCTTTTAGCATAAATACTTTTGGATATATTAGCATTTAAATAGTGTTAAGGCAGGGCCGGACCGCCAGAAATGAGACCGTTTTTGTAACGACTTCGCTTCACTCGTAACGAGATACCTACAGGTGCATTTCTAAATGAAAGCGTTTCTTTTAATAACTTAAATAATTGAAATCTATACTCGGTTATTTTCCATCTGTCCACCCGCCTGTAGTGTTTGTGTATGGTAACCCCGAAAAGGCAGCTTACATTCAACAATAATAACAATATCCTATTTCGAATATTAACGGTGTAATTCGCATACAGTAACATATTAAAACACTTTTCAGTTGAAAATGTACACCCAGATATCCTCTTACTTACCTAAAACTTACACATAGCGTAACTATCTAAAAGCCCGGTATGCAGTGTTACCATAAGCAAACACCACAGGCGGGTGGACAGATGGAAAAAAAACAGAGTATAGTTAGTCATATACCGAGTCAATGTTGTTATTAAATTAAAATATTTTTCATAAGATAAAAAATATATATAATATATAATATATATATATAGTATATATATATATATATATATATTATATATATATATATATATATATATATATAATCTTATTATATTCACTACCAAAAGCTGATCACCAGTTGTACAACTGACCATCTCAAAGGAAAGTTCGAGACCAAGGACATTCTAATGGAAAAGAGTGTCGATGTGCTTTGTGAACCAGTTTAAGCTAATTTAAGTGTATCTAACAGTCACTTTCATAAGTAAATTTCTGTTCCGGGAGATATTTGGCGCTTTTGCAGAAAAGCTATGCGAAGGAAATTGAGTTGGTTCGTTCATTCAGAGACGAATATCACCCATCCATCCTCCTTTTCAAGCAGAAATTGGCAATTTATTGGCATTGGTAGCTTTCAAAACATCATCTTTTTTCGAGAAAGATAAATCATCATGATTGCCATGGAAAGAATCTGTTAGCTGTTAGTAATGAAAACATTTCTTGAAAATAATTTGTCATAATTCTTCTCTCTCTCTCTCTCTCTCCTTCTCTCTCTCTCTCTCTGGGAAAGCTACAATCCTTAAATTATATAGTCTAGAAAGGAGAAAGAACGCTACATGATAATTCAAGGCATGGAAACAGATGAAGGAATAACAGAAAATATCATGGAACTAAAAATATCAGAAAGAGCAAGCAGAGGTAGATTAATAGTGCCCAAAACTATACCAGGAAAATAAGGAAAGCACACAGGACATTAATCCACTAGCACCAGCATCGATAATGCAGCGTCCTATTTCAATGCGTTGCCAGCTCATCTGAGGAATATATCAGGAGTGAGCGTAGATGTGTTTTAAGAATAAACTCGACAAATATATCTAAACTGCATCCCAGACCATCCAAGATTGGAAGATGCAAATATACCGGAAGATGTACTAGCAACTCTCTGGTAGACATTAGAGGCGCCTCACACTGAGGGACCTGGGGCAACCCGAACGAACTGTAAGGTCTGTAAGGTAAGGTCTGGGAAAGCAAAGCATGTTCTGGTGGTTGATGTAAGCCCAGTTGACACGCAGCCCATTCCTCGAGATGGAACGCGGCATTGAAATGCAGAAATCTTTGTCGACGAATAAGTCTCGGTGCGAAGGTCAATAGAAGCCATTTCGCTTTTAATGGAGCAGTCAGATTCATGGTCATTCTGATGGCCTTTTCAACAAACGCTGCTGATGATGATCTTTCGGAACGGGAAGGAAATTATAAGCAAGGAAAAGGGAAACGGAAGATCACAAATGGTTTGTTAAATATACCTCAAATGCATTAGAGCAGACCTTACGAATAACTTGAACTACGAACGCATTCTTTAGAAATATCAACATAGTTTTAGAGAATGAAAATCACATGAGTGTAATTATTTAATTAAAATAAAAAATATGAGTGTAATTATTTGTATACTAGTCAAACATTTCACCCTAATTTTTTTTTTCAAATCAAAATAAAAGGATATAGTCTTCTATAGCGGGCTTATTTCAGTTGCAGATTCAAACGAACGTAATGCCCTGGCTTTTCCTCATCTCAAAGCAAAGGCAGAGTAGTGCGTTCGTTTACAGCTCTCTTCCTGCAATATTCCCGAGTGAGTGAACACTGGCAGCACATTATTTGGAAAGGCTTAAACTAGAAAGAGCGGTATATATATATATATATATATATATATATATATATATATATATATATATTATATAATATATTATTATATATATATATATATATACTATATATAATATATATATATGTATACAGACATATATGTGTGTGTATGTACATATGTGTGTTTGTGTTTAGCTCTCCGGCCTTCTCGTTACTGATGGAAATTCTTTGGTCACTCTTAGGCTAGAATCGTTCCACACAAACCCTTCTGAGATCAGTGTGAGAGTCCTCATGGAAGGTAATTTTTTTGTATGACAGAAAATATGACTTTGTCGCTTCCTGGAACCTCAAAAATGGAAAACAATTTTAGTTAATTGTTGAACGAAGATTTTTTAATATACCATTACCTCTCTCTCTCTCTCTCTCTCTCTCTCTCTCTCTCTCTGTATATTTCCTGGTTACGCAAATATTGTGACATCCGCTTCCTTGACTTTCAAATTCGAGTCATGCTGAAATTTGTGAAGACATTTACATGCCAGGAATAGGAGGCAAAAATATTTCGAGATATTCTTTTGGCCCGTCTAACCTTTATTAGAATATCTTTTAACTGGAATCTATTTTTAATTCAGTCTTGTTCTTGCGTTGAAAAAATAAAAGGTGGCTCCAAAAATAGTGTCCAAACAAGTCTGGAATCTGGAAGGGAGAATTCTAAGGGGAAAATTTGGTTTGTATTCCTCTAAACCTCTCTCAGTAATTCACATGATTTGATTGAATTTACTCTCTCTCTCTCTCTCTCTCTCTCTCTCTCTCTCTCTCTCTCTCTCTCTGACTGTCACTGTGTTACAAAGTAATGTAAAACTTCAACAAATGTTGCGCACAATACACGCTCTATCTTCAAAAGAATGCGAACAGAAAATAATAAATGACCTGGATCTCCTATTCTGTCAGTTTACGCCAGAATGTTTATTACCATTTAAACAATTCCACAACGAGGCCTTTCCGTGCTCTTGGTATTGTGCATCTTCCTGAATATTTCTAAATAAATGGAAAATGTGCCCTGATAGCCATCCGTCATTCTGCAAGTTTAAAGTGATAATAGGCGTCTTTTCAAGCGCGATGACCTTATATTCATAGATTTTCTGAGGTCATTCCTTTCTTTTGTTGGCACTTAATCAAATATTTCTCTTTGAATTATGATATAGTACAGTTGTCACCTTCCCTTTCCCTCTATTACTTACGGCAGAGAAAATAAGCTTTTGCTCTGGCGGGTCTTTATTACGTTTATGAAACGTTAAGTTTATGTTGAAAG
Organism: Macrobrachium nipponense; assembly: GCF_015104395.2. NCBI lineage: Eukaryota > Metazoa > Arthropoda > Malacostraca > Decapoda > Palaemonidae > Macrobrachium > Macrobrachium nipponense. Next base: position 42,156,798 of record NC_061095.1, on the reverse strand, counting down.
AAATTTGTTTGTCTTTCAGTTGAACGCGCTGCATTATTCCAGTTCATTAACGTTAAAAACTTTTGAAAAATGTACATTCCTAAAAGATTTTTACTTATTTATATTTGGTGACGCTTAAAATATAACATATGCAGCTTTCACTGCATGAAAGGAAAAGCTTTTCAATTGTGATAAAAACGTTATCCAATTTCTTCCTGCTGTTAATTGTTATTTCTTATGTGAAAAAAGGTCATTATTCATACGTGCAGTAGTGGTGGAATTACGAATTTCATTAAGTCCACTATAAACTTACGGATATCATGAACTTGGTCATTTTAGAGAGCATTTCTTGAACTAGCCTGACATTTCTGAACATCTGAGAATTTAGCTTAGGTTACCTCTTTTAAGTATCCTTACACCCCTGTGGTAGGGGTGTAAGGATACTACCACCGTAGTTTTGCCTTGCAGTCCTACTTTTTAGGAAAAGGATATGCCCACCGCCAATAACTGTGAAAACTGCTGCCTTGCAATCTTACTTTTTAATAAAAGGCTAAGTCTACTGCCAATAACTGTGAAAACTGCTGCCTTGCAATCTTACTTTTTAGTAAAAGGCTAAGTCCACTGCCAATAACTGTGAAAACTGCTGCCTTGCAGTCTTACTTTTTAGTAAAAGGCTAAGTCCACTGCTAATAACTGTGAAAGCTGCTGCCTTGCAATCTTACTTTTTAATAAAAGGCTAAGTCCACTGCCAATAACTGTGAAAACTGCTGCCTTGCAATCTTACTTTTTAATAAAAGGCTAAGTCCACTGCCAATAACTGTGAAAACTGCTGCCTTGCAATCTTACTTTTTAATAAAAGGCCTAAGTCCACTGCCAATAACTGTGAAAACTGCTGCCTTGCAATCTTACTTTTTAGTAAAAGGCTAAGTCCACTGCCAATAACTGTGAAAACTGCTGCCTTGCAGGTGGACCCTTGTAGTCAAAGGCGAAGCCCACCGCCAATAACTGTGGTTGATTAAATCAAGGGCATGCAGTCGTAAGAACCCCGTTACCAAACAATAAATCAAGCCTGGTGTTATAAGGAATAAGGTGGATCAGGCAACCGACCCTTAATGTAGGGAAAATGGTGAGAGAAAAGAAGACTTACACCTTAGCTACCAGACTTCACAAGGGGTAAGTGTAAAACGGGCCTTGTTAATCCTCTTGTTATTTTGCTAATTTTACCTATACTGGGGTACCTCTGCCAATTACATTGACATATTAAGAAAATGATTCTAGAATTGATAACGTTAATGTTTTCTTACCAACAGTATTTAAAAATACTCTTTAGAGTATCTCCTTCGTTGATTACTTTCGACTTTATTTAAAAGATAAACTATAACTTTCCGGCAATATGATGGAAGATATGAACTAAAATGTATAAAGCATAAAAATCTATCTACTGATCACAATCTGAACTGAAGGTCCGTCATTAAAACTTTTGCGTGAGAGTTTCAGTGAAAAAGTCAACAGAACTTTTATTTCTATCGAAAGTTTTTTATTTGTTCCCATCCTAAAACATTTGAATTCCCAGCTGCGCACTTTCAGAAAGCGCTTGTCTTTGGTTTTGCAGCTCTTATATAATGAATGAGAGGTGCACACCAAGACATTTCGTATTAAAATTTTAAATCATAATTTTGTTGTTTCAAGGATATCTTCTTTTATTGACTAACTTCATTTATTCTTTTATATCTTATGTAAATTCTAAAAAAAAAATATATATATAAAAAACTTTTACTAGTCCAGGCTTCTTGACGTGCAAGAGAAGATACTTCTCAATGAAATCATACTTCTTACAGTGTCTCAGTGCAATAACAAATCGTGACATTGATGGATTATTGTTTTCTGGGGTATTTATTGTTATCTAAATGCATAGATCTCGATAAACTAAATCTTCTCTTTAGCCACGTCCACCCAGGGACCGCTGAGTAGTTGTAACTTTCTTCAAGAGGAAAGTACTTTTGTTCATTTTAACTAAACCTCTCAAACAATAGAACCGATCAAACCTCCAGTTCTCCACCACTTCATTTTATTATTATTATTATTATTATTATTATTATTATTATTATTATTATTATTATTATTATTATTATTATTACTGAACACTCACTCAGGCGACCCGGGATCAAGAGAAATAGGTAAACCAAAGAAAGGTCCACACAATAAAAGTCATAATTTTTATGAGTATTTCTGCAAAACACACGCACGCGCGCACGAGAGAATGGAAACAGAGCCTCTGTCACACAGCAAATTGACAGGACTTCTAATGAGAGCTGACATCAAGTATTTGAGGAGCTTATTTTTTGCCTGGGGGGGGGGGGGGGGGAAACTACTGACATCTCAAGATGAAAGCAGAAGTTTATTGTCCTTTTAGCTTTGTACTTATATGCCATAAAATATTTTTCTGACATTTCTATGACTTTTGTTTTATGTATCGCTTAATTGTGGCCGACTGTTATTTTTTCACTTTATCAGCAAAATCATTTACTTCTTTTCTTTCCTCTCTAAGCTCTATTTTTATCTGTTTTATGGATGAGCATTTTATCCTGGGGAAGTCTGCTCGTGAAATCAGTGAAATGGCATTTACTTATGTACATAATAATATAATAATAATAATAATAATAATATAATATATATAATAATAATAATAATAATAATAATAATAATAATAATAATAATAATAATAAAAGAACCAACTATTCGGAACTAACCAGAAAAGACTATACAGCCAACTAAGAGGGGAGACAACCACCAAGAAATTCCTGAAGCCGAACCAAGTAAGAGACTCTGGGAAAACATATGGAGCAATCCGGTATCACACAACAAACATGCAGCATGGCTCCAGGAAGTCAAAGAAGAAGAAACAGGGGTAGAGGAAATAAAACAAAGATTCACTGAGATCACGATAGACCACAGTCAGACACCAACTAAAGAAAATGACAAACTGGAAAGCCCCAGGTCCCGATGAAGTCCATGGATACTGGCTCAAAAACTTCAATGCCCTACACTCACGAATAGCAGAACTATTCCAGCATTGTATCTCAAATCACCATGTACCCAAATGGATGACCACAGGAAGGACATCCTTAGTACAAAAAGACAAGAGTAAGGGAAATATAGCCAGTAACTACAGGCCTATTCACCTGTCTACCAATAATGTGGAAGTTACTAACAGGTATCATCAGTGAAAGGCTATACAACTACCTAGAGGAGACAAACACCATCCCCCACCAACAGAAAGGCTGCAGAAGGCTGTGTAGGGACACAAAAAACCAGCTCCTGATAGACAAAATGATAATGAAGAACAGTAGGAGAAGGAAAACCAACCTAAGCATGGCATGGATAGACTATAAGAAAGCCTTCGGCATGATGCCACACACATGGCTAATAGAATGCCTGAAAATATATGGGGCAGAGGAAAACACCATCAGCTTCCTCTAAAATACAATGCGCAACTGGAATACAATACTTCCAAGCTCTGGAATAAGAGACTAGCAGAGGTTATATCAGGAGAGGGATCTTCCAGGGTGACTCACTGTCCCCACTACTCTTCATATAGCCATGATTCCCATGACAAAAGTACTTACAGAAGATGGATGCCGGGTACCAACTCAAGAAAAGAGGCAACAGAATTAACCATCTGATGTTCATGGACGACATCAAGCTGTATGGTAAGAGCATCAAGGAAATAGATACCCTAATCCAGACTGTAAGGGTTGTATCTGGGGACATCAGGATGGAGTTTGGAATAGAAAAATGCGCCTTAGTCAACATACAAAAGGGCAAAGTAACAAGAACTGAAGGGATAAAGCTACCAGATGGGAGGAACATCGAAAACATAGATGGGACTGGATACAAATACCTGGGAATAATGGAAGGAGGGGATATAAAACACCAAGAGATGAAGGACACCATCAGGAAAGAATATATGCAGACTCAAGGAAATACGATAAAAGCCATAAACACATGGGCAGTGCCAGTAATCAGATACAGCGTAGGAATAGTGGAATGGATGAAGGCAGAACTCTGCAGCATAGATCAGAAAACTAGGAAACATAAGACAATACACAAAGCACTACACCCTAGAGCATATAAGGACAGACTATACATAACACGAAAAGAAGGAGGGGGAGGACTACTAAGCATAGAGGACTGCGTCAACATCAAGAACAGAGTACTGGGGCAATATCTGAAAACCAGTGAAGGCGAGTGTCTAAAGAGTGCATGGGAAGAAGGACTAATAAAAGTAGACGAAGACCCAGAAACATACAGAGACAGGAGAATGACAAACAGAACAGAGGACTAGGACAGGCACAACAAACCAATGCACGGACAATACATGAGACAGACTAAAGAACTAGCCAGCGATGACATGTGGCCATTGCTGCAGAGGGGAGAGCTAAAGAAGGAAACTTAATGAATGATAACAGCGGCACAAGATCAGGCCCTAAGAACCAGATATGTTTAAAGAACAACAGACGGAAATAACATCTCTTCCATATGTAGGAAGTGCAATACGAAAAATGAAACCATAAACCACATAGCAAGCGAATGTCCGGCACTTGCACAGAACCAGTACAAAAAGAGGCATGATTCAGTGGCAAAAGCCCTCCACTGGAGCCTGTGCAAGAAACATCAGCTAACTTGAAGGAGTGATAGAAAATGATCAGGCAAAGAACCTCTGGGACTATGGTATCAGAACGGATAGGGTGATACGTGCAAATAGACCAGACGTGACGTTGATTGACAAAATCAAGAAGAAAGTATCACTCCATTGATGTCGCAATACCATGGGGACACAGAGTTGAAGAGAAAGAGAGAGAAAAAATGGATAAGTATCGAGATCTGAAATAGAAATAAGAAGGATATGGGATATGCCAGTGGAAATCGTACCCATAATCATAGGAGCACTAGGCACGATCCCAAGATCCCTGAAAAGGAATCTAGAAAAACTAGAGGCTGAAGTAGCTCCAGGACTTATGCAGAAGAGTGTGACCCTAGAAACGGCACACATAGTAAGAAAAGTGATGGACTCCTAAGGAGGCAGGATGCAACCCGGACCCCCACACTGTAAATACCACCCAGTCGAATTGGATGACTGTGATAGAGCAAAAAAAAAGAGAGAAAAAAAAAAAGAAAAAAATAATAATAATAATAAAAAGGCCAAAGTAACAAGGACTAAAGAGATAAAGCTACCAGATGGAAGCAACATCAAACACATAGATGAAACGGGATACAAATACCTGGGAATAAGGGAAGGAGGGGATATAAAACACCAAACGATGAACGACACGATCAAGAAAGAATATAAGCAGAGACTCAAAGCGATACTCAAATCAAAACTCAAAGCCGGAAATATGATAAAAGCCATAAACAATACCAGTAATCAGATACAGCGCAGGAGTAGTCGAATGGACGAAGGCAGAACTCCGCAGAATAGACCAGAAAACTACGAAACATATGACAGTACACAAAGCACTACACCCAAGAGCAAATACGGACAGCCTATACATTGCACGAAAGGAAGGAGGGAGAGGACTACTAAGCAAAGATGACTGCGTCAATATCGAGAACAGAGCACTGGGGCAATATCTGCAAACCAGTGAAGACGAGAGGCTCAAGTGTGCATGGGAAGAAGGACTGATAAAATTAGACGAAGACCCAGAAATATACAGAGAAAGGAGAATGACAAACAGAAAAGAGGAATGACACAACAAACCAATGCACGGACAATACAAGACACAGACTAAAGAACTAGCCAGCGATGAAACATGGCAATGGCTACAGAGGGGAAAGCTCAAGAAAGAAGTGAAGGAATGATAACAGCGGCACAAAATCAGGCCCTAAGAACGAGATATGTTCAAAGAACGATAGATGGAAGTAACATCTCTCTCATATGTAGGAAGTGCAATACGAAAAATGAAACCATAAACCACATAGCAAGCGAATGTCCGGCACTTGCACAGAACCAGAAATAAGTGGTACGAGCACCCAACCTGAGGGAGTGATAGAAAACGATCAGGCAAAGATCCTCTGGGACTATGGTATCAAAATAGATAGGGCGATACGTGCAAATAGACCAGACAAAGTCAAGAAGAAAGTATCACTCATTGATGTCGCAATACCATGGGACACCAGAGTTGAAGGGAGAGTGGGGGAAAAAATGGATAAGTGTCAAGACCTGAAAATATAAATAAGAAGGATATGGGATCCAGCGGAATGTGATCCTAGAAACGGCGCACATAGTAAGAAAAGTGATGGACTCCTAAGGATGCAGGAAGCAACCGGGAACCCCACACTTTATAAATATCACCCAGTCGAACTGGAAGACTGATAGACGGTCCCCCCCCCCAAAAAAAAAAATAAATAATAATAATAATGGTAACGAAAATCCACTGCCGTATGCCTGATTGATTTTGTTATTTAAGATTCATATACAGCAGAAAGCTTTTGATTGCCTGCACGGTCCTCCATATCAATTGACAAGGAGGATCTGCAAGCTTTCTACTGTACTATATATTTCAAATAACAAAACCAAACAAGCATACTACTGTAGATTTACTATCCCGTTTTATTGACTTATGTGGTTATGAGTGTTCTTTGAATAATAATAATAATAATAATAATAATAATAATAATAATAATAATAATAATAATAATACAATAATAATAATAATAATAATAATAATAACAATAATAATAATAATAATAATAATAATAATAATATAATAATAATAATAATAATAATAATATAATAATAATAATAATAATAATAATAATAATAATTAAAAATCTTCATAGTAGCACGAGTCTTCAAATGGAGAAACAAATCCACAGTTATGTAAATGTACATATATTTCAGCTTAAAAACAGCAAAGATAGCTTTCGGGAATCTGTTACGGTTTCCCTTATCAGGAGAAACCGTACAGATTCCCGAAAGCTATCTTTGCTGCTTTTTAAAACTGAAATATATGTACATTAAAACATAACTGATTTGATTTGTTTCTCCAATAATAATAATAATAATAATAATAATAATAATAATAATAATAATAATAAAAATAATAATAATTTAATAATAATAATAATAATAATAATAATAATAATAATAATAATAATAATAATAATAATAATAAAATTTCCCAATGGTCAAGTGCTTGCAAGCATTAGCCCATCTATGTATATCCAGACTGGGATTCTTAGGCAGGTCTTCAAGTTCTCAATTTTCAAGTGTGCTATTAATTAAGGAAGGGAATAACGTCTGAATATATAAGTAGTCCCAACATTCAAGTAATGATTTACTGAAAATATAAAGGCTTTCAAAAGACTTTTTCCTTTTGGAATGCTTCCTTAACATCACTTGAATGTTACGAATTCACATGATTTACAAGGCACGGTTATTTGTTAAGTTATTCCTACTAGTATCCTGAATTATGAATGTTCGGTAATTATTTCTCAAATTCAGAAACATTCCTATTTTCGTAATATGAAAAGTACTTAAACTTACAGCCGGTATTGATGAAAGGGCAACTTGAAGTGTGAAGTTCAAATGACTCGATTTCATGGTCCAACATGAGGACCGATACCCAGTGACCCAACGCAAACTTCTGATGCAGTTCCACACTGCCATCGAGCGACACCTTTTTACATGCTATGCGCTTGTCATGATTTCATCATTTCAGCAAACTACTATAAATAATTGTAACTGTTGATAAATTGATATTTTCGATATTGTCGCCTGAAGTAATAAATTAGCGACAGAATCCTGACTAATTTTTAAAATTTTGCTTAATATTTTTGTTATCAGTATTATTCTCTTTTTGTGCCCCAAGGCACCTCGAGAAGTTTATAATTCCCAGTCTGAATGAAACGTAACGGCGAGGGTCACTCATTTTGCCTCTCAAAAGTATTTCATCACGCGCGTGTTGATCCATCGTCGGTCCCTCGTAATTCCTCAGAATCTCTTTCTCAGTAGAATAGAAAAATGTATTGTTCTGAAAGCATAAAAATAGAAAGAAATAAACTAAAAAAGGATTACTGGATAACCTTCGTCAAATATTTGGTGAGAGACAATGGAATAAATAAGACAAACTTCAGCTGATAAATCGCCCAAAGTCACATGGAGCACTGCGTCGTAGGTGGCAGATGAGAATAAACTTTATGGCGCAGTAAACGACCAAGGAACAAGGCACTACGATAGATATGTCACAATCTGCAGGTTTAATGTCCCTGCACCGTCATGAAAGACATACCACTGCGTCGTAAAAGGATTTTGAGGGTCGCCAGAGCCAGCGAAAAAAAAAAAAAAAAAAAAAATAAAATAACGGAGCTTAACTTAGACAAGGATGTTATTATGTCAGTCTGAAAGAGATTCTTTTCTTCTGCGTGCGATGTTCTTTAAGGAAAGCTTATGAAAGAGGAAGGAAATATACTCTTGCATAATTTGCGTTAGTTAAAGTGCAACGATAGCGAGGATACTTTCAGTGCCTGTATATAGTAATAATAATTCCTGAATATATGAGAAAATGCTCCTGAGATAAAGAACGAGAATATTATGACCTTAAAACCAAGCATGTGGTCTTTTCAACGAAAGTTATTGCAGTTTGCTCATTGAAATGTAGAAATAATCTGCAAGCGATCCTTAGAGGTAAAATCTCCACCGTCAGTTGAATAGTATATACATGAGTGCAGAATATAAATCTCCCACTATCCTAATACCAGTTACATAACAGGGCAATGATACTATCAATTGCTTCAGTATGAAAAGGAATTTATTGATTTCTTCATTTTAACCCTTAGTGGATGGGTAAACTTTGAGGTGGGCCAATATACGAAAAAAATAATAATAATAGAAAAGAGGAAGATATGCAAATGCACAAGGTGAAAGTAAAAAATTCTAATAAATTTTCTCAACCTTCCACAAAAAGTTGAAAATGACTGTTTATAAGCCCTTGTGGGGCCTCTTTTACAAGATAATCATAAATTTTAACAAGTTATACATGTTGTTTCTAATGAATAACTTTATTTTATTTTATGAAATTATAATTACAGCTCACACAATAAAAAACAGGTAACAAATAAAATCAGTATATACCAAATTCTGAGCATATATGTTGTAAAATATTTACGTAAATTTACTGAGAACAAAGATGTAGAAACTTCTTTTAATTTATACATGGTTTATTTATTATGTCTTTGCACGTTTCTTTGCAAAATTACATTTACAACCAACATATTATCGTGAAAGTCAACAACAAAAACCAACAGCAACCTCTTGGTATTTCATGAGCAAATTTACAAAAGATGTCATTTAAGACAGAGAGACGCAGTACATTCTCACTTGAGGTAAGAAGCAGAACTGAAGTCTGAGATGCCAGATTCGTGATTTTACATGTGTAAAAGTTGACATTAGTGAGTTTATGGGCTATGGAAGTATTGGCACCTTTTTCCCGCCCGATTCCTTCCAAATCGAAGGTTCTTGATATTGCTTCTCACCAGGATCAATCAGTCTACCAACCAAAACTTGTTATTACTACTCCTGAGAGCCAATCCACTCAGTTTAATGAAAAAAGTAAATGTCTCTGAAATAATGGAAAGAATCGGATGAACAAGAATTGATGTAAGCAAACGAATAACTTGAGAAGTACGTGGTATTACATTGCCAATAATAATAATTTTTAATAACAACGTTTGGAATGGAACTTTGAATATCAGGTGAGATCAAGTGAAACGAGAAAGGAGACATTCAAGAATCATAAGTGAAAAAAACAAAAACTTGAAATTAAGCCTTGACCTGAATGGGCAAAGGAGTTCAATTATAAAGTAAGTATTCATCTAAGTGGTAGACCATAACTGAAATTTATCCTAAAAATCTGTAAATATCTATGTATTCATATATTACTATCACAGTTTAAACGTTCAATCAGATTTCATTAAAATAAATTAATATATGAAACGTGTTACGGATATTTAGATATAAATTGACGTTATATTCATTTTCCCCCCATAATATTGGTATCTTTTGTGGTGAGCAAATCCTTTGTGAGCAAACCTCATTCCAGATCCCCCATTTCAAGCTTCAAAATAGACAACTTACTAAGAAATAGAAGAATCTATATGATTATTGACAGTGTTATAGAGAAGGGTGTTGATAACTCCTTAAGAAACCTATCAATCAGAATACCTAATTTAATATTTCATTGGAGGAATGCCTGAGTTCAGGTAGTAACCTGGAACTTGGTACCTGAGATTACGGGCACCAAACAGAAATTCAATCCTTTAATCTTGTCCAGCTTACCTTAACACATCAAAAGAGACTGTTGTCTTCAGAAAAATCGTTGTTAAAATACTTTCATCATATCGGTGAAAGTGGCCATGAACAAAAGGTGATTACCAATAGTTTCTAGGAAATTTAAAAAAATGGAGGGCGAAAGTTCGCAAAATAAAGCCTGACAATCGGTTCCGGGAGGTAGGAGGAGGATGAGGTTTCTTCACATTCCCAAGACATTTCTAATGTTTGAAATGTTGAAGGGTGATGGGTGCTCCCTTGATCAGGAAATTGAAGGGTGAATGTGGCGATGATTATTCTCTTTGGTGTTCTCCTGGTATAATTGGAAACGGCTCATTACATTTATATTTACTTGGATGAGTATCTTGAGAGGAGAGGTTGTCGAAGAGCGAATTTGTAGAAGATACAACACAAGTAAGGAATGAAGAAAGGATTTCAAAAAGATCTTTGTGTTGGACACACATACACACACACACACACACAATATATATATATATATATATATATATATATATATATATAATATATATATATATATATATATATATATATATATATATGTATATATATATATATATATATATATATATATATATATATATATATATATATATATATATATATATCAAGAGTTCATGCAAATAACGTGGAAATAAAAGAAACAGTAATTCTGAGCAGAAAATATGCTTATAAAAATGGACATTGTAATACTTAATTTTTCAGTGAAGTAAATTTCTAAAATAACCGTTCATCATTAATTGCTCACGGTCTAGGGATCTTGTTAATAGGAATTAGAGTAGAGTAGCTTAGGATGTAGGTAGGAGGGGGATGGAACGAGGGACAAGTCTTTTAATTATGATAGATTTTTGCAAGTTTTTGGGCAATGAAACAATATAATCCCTTTAAGTGGTCCATCATCTTTAAACAGATTTCATGTGATCTCATTTCAATAATTTACTTATGGCTTTACCACGTACCTTTACGCATCGATAAAATATTTTAATTGTTGTTTGGCAATATTTGTTCGAGATCACTGAATTCTGGCTCGTTCTGTCCTGCCGCCTCGTCACGGAATTATTGAAATCCTGTGTCAGACTAGACCTATGATGATAAGTTGGATAAGTAATTCTGAAAGTAGACATGGTGACAAGATAATGCAGTGGTGGGAGGATGCTGTATTTTGAATAATGTCAGTTTTTGTACCATTTCCAATTACTGTATGAATAGATTATGTTCGAAAAGAAGGAAGAAGGAGAATTTTCATATCCCATCCTTTTTTTCATTTGATGGAGACATTGACGTATTTTCCCTTTTCATTGGGTTCTTATGAATAAAATTTCGTGGAAAGGGAGAGATTTTTAATAGTAAATTTTTTTAAATCTGTGATCGATGTCGAATGAGTAAGCATAGTTTAATGGAGGGGAGATTCAAATGGTTTATTTTCTTGGATTCAACAACCGTGTGATCTGAAAATTGGGTTACTGGACTGTTGTTGAAGCAAGTCTGGAACATTTATTATCCTTATCGCATTAAATTTTCAAAGCGGAACTGATACATAATGTCATTCTTTGCAGCGGATATCTTACTTTTCCTCAACATCTCTGGATTATTTTTGATGTGCTGTGAAGATTCCATTATCCTCTGCAAAAGTTCCAGATTTAGTTGTTACACACCCAGTAATAATCCAGTGTATTATTACGTGTGCTGATCTTGCAGACCACTTGTGCGATCCTTCTTACATAATATCCACATATCCCAAGTTACTTAAGTGTAAAGGGAATTGCATCTAGTTTCTTGCGTTCTGAACAAAAAAGGAATGATTCGCTAATCTCTCACAACCACTTACTTGGCTTTTGTAAAAGCGAGGCTGTTGACAGTGACAAGTGAACCGATCAAGTGATTGCTTGTGCCACTCAATCATCCCCTCCCACCTCCCCCAATATCCTAGACTACTCTGACATCCCCCACACCATCTTAATAGTCTGCCAATATTAATATGACATGATTATTTTTTTGGGAAATTCACCTCACGACAAACAAAGCCTCATAAGGTATATCTTGAAAGAACATTTTCTGTTCAGAATTACCCATGTTTTATACTCTGTTTGAGTATGAAGGTGTGTGTATGTGTGGAAGTCTATCGCTCACCTTAGGCATAATATAAATATATATATATATATATATATATATATATATATATATATATATATATATATATATATATATATATATATATATATATATATATATATTTATATATATATATATATATATATATATATATATATATATATATGTATATATATATATATATATATATATATATATATATATATATATATATATATATATATATATATATATATATAAAAATGTATGGATGATCCAGCGAAATAAACACAACACGTCCTACTAGGAAAATGGACGGAAGTCTATCGCTCACCTTAGCATAATATAAATATATATATATATATATATATATATATATATATATATATATAATATATATATATATATATATATATATATATATATATATATATATATATATATATATAGTATGGATGATCCAGCGAATAAGCACAAACACGTCTACTAGGAAAATGGACGGAAGTCTATCGCTCACCTTAGGCATAATATATATATATATATATATATATATATATATATATATATATATATATATATATATATATATATATATATATATATATACATACATATATATATATAATATATATATATATATATATATATATATATATATATATATATATATATTATATATAGTGTATATATAGATATATATATATATATATATATATATTATATATATATATATATATATATATATATATATATACATATATATATATATATATATCTATATATATATATATATATATATATATAGATATATATATATATATATATATATATATATATATATATATATATTATGTATATATATATATCTATATATATATATATATATATATATATATATATATATATATATATATATATATATATATATATATATATATATATGTATGTATATATATATATATATATATATATATATATGTATATATATATATATATATATATATATATATATATATATATATATATATATATATATATTTATATATATATACTGTGTGTGTATGTATAAGTTAATCCTGATGAATACATAAATAAAATGCAAATCCAAAGAAGGAAAGTGAAATAATGGAGTAACGCTTCGAGGACTTTCAACTTGTATAAATGACATGGGTACAAATTTAAAAGGTTTATAAAGGATTAACCTTTATCCTACCGGCCATACTAACTTTCATGGAAAAATACTTTATTTTTGCATATTTTTATGTCATGATAACTAAAATCCACACAAAATTCAGAACCCTATCTTTTTTGACAAAGGAATTACAGCAATGTTCCATTTAAGGAACATTGGATGGTCAATAATAATCGAATGTCATTCACAATAATTTGATTGAACTACAGAATATACAGAAGTTTGGTACATTGGTGGTTCTCCCATGTAAATTCATATGCAAAACAAAATGAAAAGGAAATAAATGGAGATATCTTGACATTTTTATATTAGACAATGCATTCCTTTTATAACATCTAGCCTAATGACAATTTTCAAACTTTTCCTACCTTATGAAATTTCTCAAAGCATTTCTTTCCCCTTTCGGCATGCAAACATACGTTTTTTCACACATATTTTTTTTGTATTTTTCTTGCAAATTTTGCATCTTCCTTGGGTTGTTGTGTTGTCAGAATATGAATTTACTCCATCAAAGCGAATGTCAACTGGGAGAGCGTTTGCACCAGTGGTGGGATACCTGGGTCGTGGTACCTGCCTGACTATGCCTTCGGATTTTATTAGAGACAGTGTTATTTGCATTCTAAAATGTAAGTGGGACAAACAATTCTTCTCAATTTGTAATGCAACCCCTAATGCAGCAACTACAGCTGCATTTACTGCATTCAAAAATAAGGGCCAATACCATTTTTTCCCTCTGATAATTGGGCGATATGAAGCAGAAAGTCGGTCCATAAGATCAACACCACCCATTCCTTTGTTGTATGGATTGATGAGATGCGGCTGTGATACATCTTTACTATACCTTTTATTCGCCTTTCACAATGTGGACAATGGACAGGATCATGAGTTTCCTAATTACTTGCAATGTCCACAACAGCATTGTCATTCCATTTTGCAACATAGACTTTCCCATCACAGCGATGATCAAATATTCCCCTCTCCATCTTTTGTAGTTCTTCTGTGGGTCGAGAAGGCTTTTGCTGCTCCAGCACTTCGATTTTCTCTAATTGTCCCAGTTGCCTTAGCATCATACTCAGCCAAGCTGTACTAATAAATCGTTACTTGTAAAAAGTTATTGAAGTAAAGTTGGTGCTTTTCAATATCTGAGCGTGATGAAATCACATCAACCATTTTGGTAATAACACTCCTTCCAAGTAGCTGATTCCTTCCTTCTTCCTTTCCTTGATATAACTTCAAATGGTATGGATAACCATCATTTCCACAGAGACTCCAAATCTTGTACCCAAAACGAATTGGCTTTTCTCCTATAAACATTTTGGCACTGTGGCGACCATACCACGTCACCATTGATTCATCAACACTTAAAAGTTGGTAAAATGTACCAAACTGAATCAGTCGATCATTTATGATGTTATATATTCGAGAAATCTTGCTCATCTTATTTCTTTGCTCAAGGAAAATGCATGTTTCTCTTTATTTCAGAAAACCTGTTTTTACTCATTGAATTGGACACCAAAGGTACCCCCAAATCTGGCTGTGTTGACCAGTCATGCTGCTGCTCAGGTAAGGAATGGTAGCCTGACAATAACAATGTACCCAGAAGGTTTCTAACTTCTTTTTTCTGGGACTTCAAAATAAGGATTGTTGTGATCACCATTTGCAAAGAGTTTAGTTTGGTCTGTAATGTAAGTTACTATCTAGTCTGAAAATACCTGTCTCCAAATTGTATATGGTGAAGAATCATCTAGTTGTAGCAAAGCATCTGGTAAAAGGATATCAGCAGAAGGAAGTCTTATCGAGGCAGAATTTTTTTTCCACTTAGGAAGTTTTCCTTTTTGTTTGTGTTGACCGATTCTTCACATTCATCAGTATCACTTTCAATTTCTTCTTCAATTTCTATTAGTCCTGCTGGGTTCATGTTGTTCCTCCTCTGGGTCATCTTGATCATCAGAACTCCCCCGCAGCTGGAGGCAGTACCACGACTTTCACTATGTTATTGGAAGACTCGGCCATATCTAGTGCATCTTGCATTGTAGTTACTTTGGTAACTTTGCAGTGCCCATAAATTCGGTATTGTAACCATCCAATGTTCCCTAAATGGAACATAAATTTTGTTTTCATATTATCATACACAAAATGACACAAAATTGTATATTGTGTCATGGCATGTTATTCTACACACAATGGTAAAGAAATATTACATTTTCATCACAATAAATACAAGACATTTAAAATTGAAAATTTTACATTTTTGAAATCTGGTGAAAGGAATGATTTCAAATTGGAAGTTGTTAAATACTTTCTGAAAAAAAAAAAAAAAGAATTTATTTTGACCAATGACCCGGAAATAGAAAAAAAATTTAAAATATATTTCTTATTATTTGAAAAATAATTGTCAGAAAATCATGTTCCATTTAAGGAACATTGGTAGGAACCAGCGGACAAGACATTAAAAAAAGACTATATATTAGAGGTGACTGATCACTAAATTTTTTTATGAAACATTACTAGTCAATAAACCTCATTTCAGTAAACCATAATTTTGATAAAAATATTAACTTTTAAAAATTTCTTATCAGGAATACAGCTGCAGAAAAATTATCTATAAGGTAACTAACTTGTAATTAGGTAAAATGTTTAAAAGAATGTTGTATAAATATACAATCACTGACTTAATTACAAATAAGTTACCTTATAGATAATTTGTATGTATGTGTATGTTTGATATATTTTTAGTGAAAATGCTCAATTTTCAAAAGAATTTATTGTTTACCAAAATAAGATTTATTGAATGATACTTTTATGACATTTTTGGTGGTCGGTCACCTCCCTGTATAATCTTTTAATTGTCTTATCCCTTCTTCCGAGGGATTAATCTTTTGTAAACCTCTTGAATTCGTACCCATGTTTTGGACTGGTCAACTAATTCTTCAGGTATGTTGGATTCCAGGTACATATTTTCCTTTATAATTCCTATCTGTCAAATATATGAGATTTCTTTGTAAACTTATCTTCATATTTATATCAGTCTGCCTAGTAAAAGACGAAAAGTCGAAAGGCCTAACTGCGGTATTCTATTCTTTCACTTTTTCTTTGTGAATTTGTCTCATATATATCTATATATATATATATATATATATCTATATATATATATATATATATATATTATCTAGATATATATATATATTATATATATATAGATATCAGCGTGAAGGTGGACCATCGGAAAACATTGTAATTCATTTTAAGTCTTTATTTCCCACGTTTCGTAATATCATTATTACATCTTCAGGGAATCTGTTCGACAATAAACAAAATTACTTTAAATTACTTTATAATTACTTTAAAAATTAATCTAGAATTCCAAATTTATAAATTACAACACAATTTAAAAAAAACAGAAAACAAAACAAAAAAACACCAAAGACCATTAACCAACCTTATGCAGAGAAGGCAAGAGACAGAAAGACAATACATAAATAAAAGTTAGCTCAGGTACACTTGTGTGGAGGAGGTCTGGGTATTTAAGTGGGGAACCAGTTGTTTAATAAATAACGATTCTAGGATAGGCAGTTCATATGCATTGATTGTTTGGCCTATGATTCGGAAATTGCTTCTTTCTATGTATATGTTTTAAGGTTTTGTGAATGGTTTCTTATAATAGTATTTTCTGGATTGGAGAGCCTACAGCCAGTACGGAAACTTAATCCCCGATGAGAGTCGATTCTGACCCGCAGTAACCTCCTCGTGGATCCGACATTTGTCCCAGAGTTACACTTAGGGCAAGTATACTTTCAGACCACGTTGGAGGTCAAAAGAGGGTCCAATCGATATTATCTGAAAAAGGAACCGATTGTTAGTGGGGTTATTGGAATTAATTTCATGTAGATTTTATGGCACCATAATGTTTATGAACAATATGTGCAAAATTTTCCAAAAGGAGCCATCATGTAAAACCGGAATTTGGCATAAAAAGCTAATTTTGGTACTGTACAGGGTTTGGCGACATAGCGAATTGTTTGTTAATTAAGAAACAAACGGAGCTTTTAATAAAAACAAAGTCTGTGGGAAGCAATTATTCGTAAAATATCCAGAAAGGAAACTAATTTCTTGGTGGAAGGATTGCCAGTTCGATGTAATAAAAAAACGCCCTGTGGAGGAGAGTAAAAATAGTTTAGCTTAAGATCATAAAAAAGCAAATGTTAATACTAAACATAGCATTAATTTTACCATAGATAAAGAGATGAACAATCAATTACCTTTCCTAGACGTTCTTGTCACTAGGGATAATGGCCTCTTTAATACATCTGTTTTAGAAAGAAACTTTTTACTGTCTAGGATCCATTACTATAGTTCTTGTTTTTATGATTTTTAAACTGTTACCTGAGCTAACTTTTATTTATGTATTTATCATTCTGTCTGTTTCATTCTCTGCATAAGGTTCGTTAGCAGTCTCTGATCTTTTTTTTTTCTATATGTTGTTTTTTATTAATTGTGTTGTAATTTATAAATGTTGAATTTTAGAGTAATTTTTAAAGTTAATTTTAAAGTAATTTTAAAACTAATTTCATTTATGTCTAACAGATTCCCTGAAGATGTAATAATGATATTACGAACGTAGGAAATAAAGAATTAAAATGAATTACAACGTTTCCAATGGTTCAACTTCACGTTGATGTGTCCTACTGGCCGTCACTTTCCTGTCTCTTGATATATATATATATATATATATATATATATATATATATATATATATATATATATATATATATATACATAGGGTGCTTCAGCATTCCACATTTCGACAATAAACTTTCCAGAAGGAGTCCATGATACGAAATGTAAAAAGGCCAAGTTTATTGCTTACGATACGTTTCGCACATACATGTCTGTGCATCATCAATCTGTGAATAAAATACAAAGACATATTATAAGCAATCATTTAAATTTACAAGGAATTCACAATTTTAAAAAATAAAGTCCAAAAAAAGATTAAAAAGAGCACTAAATAAAAAGAAAGACTACTAAAAACACCAACCGTCCATGATCAGAAGTGAAGATGGAGTGAGTTAATGTGTGTGTGTGTGTGTGTGTGTGTGTGTGTGTGTGTGTGTAAGAACGATAGAAGCTATAAACATGGAAATGAGATATTCTTTCCAAACACCATTTCATCATATTTTTCTTTTCATCAGGAACATCTTAGCACCTCTTCCTTCGACTCATTTGCTGCACCTAATGACCTACAAATCCCGGTCGTGACTCTGTGTTTGTCTGTCACGTCTCTGCAGAACCATTAATCCTGCCTCGTGTCACATCCCAGCGAATGTGGCTGTTTTCCAGGGTCGTCTGATTCACTATAAAGATTAGAATGTCATTTGTCGCCTACGAAACAATGGGTAATGTTACTGTACGTTTGTCTATACCCACTATCTGTCTTTATTTCCCTGCACCCGTTCATGAGATATCTATCCGATTGTTTTCTGGATAATAATTTAGAGTATATTCCATCTAATTCCTAAGAGCGTTAAAATGAGTATTAAGTATTATTCTATTTTTACTATCAAGATTCTTAAAACTTATATTCTATTTTTACTGGTATTTTGTGGGAAGTTCAAAGTCATTTAATTTCTTAAACCTTTCACAATAATTTCATCTTTGATAAGATTAATTCGACTCATTTTTCACAACGTTCTGATAAAACTGCACTGCATCAAAATATATGATAAACTGCTTTGGTGAGGCTAAGAAATATTTACTTACCGTTACCGACTACATAGACGGAGGAGTATGATCTTTCCGAGAGGTCTTTGAACGCGATTCTCTGGTAAATGTAACCCGCAAAAATTGTGACGAAATAGTAATTACGCTAACAATTGAAAACTCTGCTCCTTTGGTAAATTTTTTTCTTTTAGAATATAAAGCATTATATATAATATATATAATATATAAATAATATATAATATATATATTATATATCTATATATATATGTAGATATAATATGTATGGTATATATATATAACTATATATAATATATATATAGATATATATATAATGATAATATATTATATATACTATAATATATATTTATCTATATATACTATTATATATATTGATACTATATTATATTATAATTACAATAATACATACATACATAACATTAATAATATAGATATATATATATAATATATATATATATTACTATATATATATATATATATATATATATAATTATTCATATATATATATATTAATTTATGTACTTCTATACTAGTTTATATGGTTACTCCAAGTCCGTACGGTTATGCTATACAACAGCACGAGCCCATAGCGCATTCTCCACCCATCGAGAATGATTGTGATGTGGAATGCGTTGGATAAGTTTGGAGTCGCCTTTTGGCGATTGGTCCCTGAGCGTAAAGATGTGAGATTCAGGTATTTAAGAGGTAATCATTTTAGCTTCAGCATTGAGGACTAGAACAGAAATGGACGTAGCGGGGTATGGGAAGAATGTTAAGATAGATTGTCTGGAGTTACAATAGAGGATTGGATTAGAAATGAGTATATGAGAGCGTGGACAAAGGTAGTTGAAATATCCAAACAAGTAAAAAATGAGCCTAAGAAAACGTGTTTCTCTCCAGTGGCGCCTCAACCACGGCCCCTAATATTCTTAGCCACGTCCAACGAAAAATCACCCACAGTCCGTTGGTGGCCTCTGTTGTTGATACTTTAGCGCTGCCAGAATTACGATTATAGCTAACTTTAACCGTAATAAAATTAAAAACTAGTGAGGTTAGAGGATTCCAATTTAGTAGTCTGATGATTGGAGGGTGGATGATCAACATCCCAATTTGTAGCCCTCTAGCTCAGTAGTTTTTAAGATCTGAGTGCTGACGAACAAAGTCGCCACAATAGATTTCTTTCACAGAAAAGTAAAAGTGCAGGAGGGGAGACAGAGGAGGTTCTGACACCTTCTTGGGAAGGGGAGGAAGACCAAATAGGAAGGAATGCTATGTTGATGGAAGACGAGGAAGGCCTATATCTAAATTTAAATCTAAAGATGTAAAGTTTTATCTGCCAAAATAATTTTTCTTTTATCTTCAATACTGTATCACTAACATGATAAACTTCATAATACTATAAGGATATATTTTGTTTGAAAAAATGTTGATGTGGGTTGGAGCGAGTTGTAACTTATTGCGCATCTGGAATATCTTTTGTTTACCCATATTTCTGTGTCGCACGGTTAGCGAGAGAAGGCGAAACTGCCGTAAAAAATTTTCTAACCACTCTGGGTACTGCCTATTGTGTTGAGTGGTGGTGGCTGGTGGTGACAGGTGTTATTCTTGTGGATGTAAACACAAGAATGAAGTCGGTGACATGTAAGGCCGGCAAGTGATGGGATATTGGTGTTTGGCAATCTCCTACTGGGGTTCAAGGCCTATGATAGTGAGGCCATTGAAGTGAGTGCAATACAGTGTATTATGGATGTTGTATGATATTTCAATTGGAATTGCCCTTATTGGTAATTGGATTCTATGTATATATACAGTAATGCTTTATGATATGAGTACATTAATTTGATGCTAAGTGCTTTAGTGGCTACAGTACCATAATTTACAGTGTTATTTACTTACATTGCTATAAACAGTTATTGTTAGACATACACATCAATACTGGATTGTTCATGTACTTTACTAGAAGGCTTGTATTAAGGACAAATATTTTTTTTTATAATGAAATTGGGAAAATTAGGGAAAATTCAAAATTTGTATGGCTGGTTGGATTGTATTATTTTTTATTCATGGAATATATATATTTCAGTTGAAACCTATAGTTGGCAATAAAAACTGTTACTACTTATGGTCCATCCTTGAACATCCCAGTACATTTCAACTTCAACCGCCATGGGTGTGCAAGAGGAACTCGTCGCCTGAAGAGGAAGAGGGCAATCAACAAAGGGAAGTTCACAGGAAGGTAACTATGTGCAATGAAGGAATCAATCGAGGTGATGATTTATTTCAGTGTTAACAAAGAACTATGAGGAAATGGTTGAAGCCTTTAAATGCCTAGAGTATCAAAATGATGAACTGATACAATCTATATATGAAAACGAGGATAAGCTAGCCGATAGTAGTTCAGAAGAAGAAGCCCAGCAATATATTTTAGATAGTGAAAGATTAAAATGTGAAGTAAGTGCAAAAATATTCAAAGGTGTCCAGGATGTAAAGGCAACAGATAAATCGAAGGTTAAAGTAAAGAAATTTGAACCACCAATGTTCGAAGGTAATTTAAGAGACTATCCAACTTTTAAGGAAGATTATGAGAATTTAGTTTAAGAGTATATACGGTACGATCCATATGCTCTCAAAATGTGTCTAGGTGGAGAAGCACTTCAAGCAGTGAAGGGCTCAGAGGGTAATTATGATGAAATGATTCAACGTTTGGATGATAAATTTGGGAATCAAGATTGTAGACTTAGTGGTTGGTGAGCTTAGATCTCTGAAGAAAATTATGATGATGATACCAAAGGATTTATTAAATGGTCGATCAGGTTGAGCAATGTTGGCTTGATTTAAAAAAGGTAAATCTCTCTGATGAACTTAATAGTGCAAACGTTGTCAGCCATATAGAAAAGGTTTTACCTTCACTTCAAAAGAGAGAATGGGTAATTAAAGCAGATGAGGTATCAGTAACTAGCAATCTGTTTCCTGAGTTGTTGAAGTTCTTACAGAAGGAGAGAAAAATTTTGGAATATATGAATTCTAATGTTAGGAGTAGCGGTAGTGATAATAAGGCAACAGTCCATCATGTTGACAGCATCGTTGAGAATGAATCGGAATTGATAAAATTGGTGAAAAAAATGGGGGAAGAACAAAGTATAAAAAATAAGGAATTTGAATCTTGTATTGTTAACTTGACAGAAATGGTGAAAGGTATTAAACCTAAGGCAGATAGTAAGGGGATAGGATGCCTGTTACACAATTCAATTGGTCATGATATAACAGAATGTTATAAATTCAATGGTTGTGGTAGCAAAGAAAGATTTGAGATTATAAAGGGTAATGGAATATGTTTTAGGTGTCTAAGGGGATATCATCCTGCTCGTAGCTGCAAGGTAGGTCCAAATTGTGTGATGTCATTATTGAAAAGGGCCACGCAATCGTAATAACATCCACTGTTGCATTCCGATAGAGTAGAAAATAGTATTCACAAAGCGATATCAGAAAAGGGATTTGCAGTGTTGTTGAATATCATTATGGTGAATAGTAAGAACATGCCTGTTAATGTACTGTGGGATCCAGGAGCGGATATTTCATTTATAACAAATAGGATGGCTAAGAAATTGAGTTAAGTGGAAAGCATATAAAATTTATCCATGATCAAAGTGGGCAATGCGGTTGAATATTACTCAAGCAACGAATATTGTGTACCACTAATTGATAAATCTGGTAAGGTTTGGAATGTGAATGCTTGTTGGTATTAATGAAATAACAGCCAAAATCAAGAAAGTAGACTTATCCAGGGTATCTGAACTTTTTGAAGGAATATCACTTAGAGCTGAATCGCCCACATGGGGAAATCGATATGCTTATTGGTGCTAATTATTGTGAAATATTGCCAAGGGTTGGGTTGAAACAAATAGGATGGCTAAGAAATTGAGTTTAAGTGGAAAGCATATAAATTTATCTATGATCAAAGTGGGCAATGCGGTTGAATATTACTCAAGCAACGAATATTGTGTACCACTAATTGATAAATCTGGTAAGGTTTGGAATGTGAATGCTGTTGGTATTAATGAAATAACAGCCAAAATCAAGAAAGTAGACTTATCCAGGGTATCTGAACTTTTTGAAGGAATATCAAACTTAGAGCTGAATCGCCCACATGGGGAAATCGATATGCTTATTGGTGCTAATTATTGTGAAATATTGCCAAGGTTGTTGAAACAAATAAGGGTCTCCAGTTGCTAGAAAATCAGTTTGGGCTCAGCATACGTGGTAGACATGATGAAAATACCAATCAAGTTATTACTAGTAATCATGTGTTTGTGAGAATTCATAAACTTTCAAGTTCAGTAAATTTGAATGAAATCAGTATTGAGCCAACAGAAAATCTAAAGGATCAGTTAGATAAATTTTTTGCCATAGAAGAAATGGGAACATGGGTGTAATCCACAATGTATCAAATGTATGTGCAGAGGTTGTCCTGGACCCAATTATGTAAGTTTGAAAGAAGAAAAGGAAATGAAATTGATTGAGGAAGGATTAACGTATGACGAGAAACAGAAATGCTTGGTTTGTAAGGTATCCTTGGATAAGAGATCCAAATCATTTGAAAAAATTAACATAAAGGTAGCAAATGCCAGGTTAAGAACAACAGAGAATAGATTAAGGAAACTTGGGAATGAGTATGCAATAAAATCTCAGAAAGAGATTGAAGATATGGTTAGAAGGGGAGTAGCTAGGAAATTAACCAATAAGGATATTCAAGAGTACAATGGCCCAGTTCACTATATTCATCATCATGAGGTGTTGAAGCCAGAATCTAGTTCAACCCCAGTGCGCATTGTCTTCAATTCTTCAGCATCTTATATGGGACAGAGGTTAAACGTTTTTTGGCTAAGGGGCCTGATATTTTGAACAGTTTGCTTGGAGTGTTGTGTAGATTTAGGCAAGATAATATAGCCATAGTGGGTGACATAGCAAAGATGTACCATACTGTAAAACTCCGCACACTAAATGAACATACGCATATTTTATTTGTATGGAGGAACTTGGATGATAGTAGGCCACCTGATCAGTATGTTCTTACCACAGTAACATTTGGAGATAGGCCCAGTGGTACTATAGCTATGGTAGCTTTGAGACATACAGTAGAACAATTCGGTAAGGAATCCCCGGATGTGCAAGATATGATTCTTAATATACATAGTAGATGATATACTGTATTCTACTGATGCCATCGAGAACGCAATCAAATTAATACAGGATACTGAAAGGGTATTGTCTCAGGGAAGTTTCAGAATAAAGCACTGGATAGTCAGCGGGCATTATGAAAACTGCAATATAAGAATAATAGAATCTGATAGTGAGAAAATCTTAGGTTAAAATGGAATCCTGTAGATGACTATTTTTCCTTTGCTGTAAGACTCAACTTTACACCAAGAATAAGAAAGGTTAGGAGTGGCCGTCAAATTTAGATATAGGTGAATTTGATTATAAATTTCCAGAAATATTAACACGCAGAAAGATATTGAGTCAAATTGCATCGTTGTATGATCCATTAGGGTTGGTTATACCAGTATTACTCAAAGCTAAGATCTTGATAAGATCCATGATTTCCAAAAGTAACTCAAATGGTGGTGGAATCAAGTGGGATGATCCACTTGATGATTCCATGATGAACGAATGGAAAGCATTTTTCAAAGAATTGTATGGACTGGAGTCATTACTTTTAGAAGACCCTTAGAGCCATCTAATGCTTTTGGTAAGCCGAAACCTAGTAATATTTTCTGATGGTAGCACGGCAAGCATATGGGCTTGTGCATATGTGAGGTGGCAAATCAGTGATAATAAGTTTAAATCAAGTCTGATAATGGCGAAAAAATAAGATTGCACCAGTGAAACAAATGTCTATTTCCTCGTCTGGAATTATGTGGTGCTCTCATAGCTGCTAGGATGAGAGAACTCATAGTAAAGGAGTTTTCATGGGAGTTTGAGTCAGTTTATCACATAGTTGACTCAACAATTGTAAGATCACAAATTCAAAAGGAGTCCCATGGATTCAACACATTTGTTGCTGTACGTATTGCAGAGATACAAATAAAAACTGATTCAAGGGAATGGTGGTGGGTTGATTCAATTCAAAATGTTGCAGATATGACCTCTAAACCAAGTTGTAGCCAGAAAAAATTGGTGAAAATTCTGCCTGGCAAAATGGACCAAAAAGTTCCTAACATTACCAATTTCAAAATGGCCTATCAAACAAAATTGTGAAAATGAACTAACGATAGAGTAGGTGTTGTATGGCTGTGCTAAAGTAAGTCAGAACCATGTTATACACATGATTGATGTTAATAGATTTAGTGATTATTACAAACTACTAAGAGTTACATGTAGGGTAATGAATGTTTTCAAATGCAGATCCTTTAAGGGCATGCTGAGGGAACCAACAGTTCAAGGGAATTATTAAAGCAGAACTAATGTGGGATAGAGAGATGCAAAGGGACATGACTGATTGGAAAGTGAGGTTCAGAAGATTAGGACCTTCAATTAAGAATGGAGTCATAGTAGTAGGACAAATAATTTCTAAGTGGCTAAAGGAAAATGGGAATAGAGAAGACTATATGTTTGCTACCAGCAAATCATCCAGTTACTAGATTGTATATATCATATGTACATGGGGTTGACCATGCAGGCATAGAGACTACTTTGGCAAAATTACAAAGAAAATTCTGGGTTCCAGGGGCCAGAAAAATAATAAAGGCAATAAAAAATCAATGTGTGACATGTAAGAAGTTAACAAAAAAGAAATTAGAAGACCAATGCATGGGTCAAATGAGGATAGAAAGAATGAAAACCTGCTCCACCTTTCTATTACACAGCCATAGATTTGTTTAGACCCTTAACAATAAGAGACACGGTTAAAAAGAGAAACTCATGGTAAAGCCTTTGGTGTTATATTTAACTGTTTAGTTACTAGAGCTGTTCACTG
Source organism: Macrobrachium nipponense (assembly GCF_015104395.2). Classification (NCBI taxonomy): domain Eukaryota; kingdom Metazoa; phylum Arthropoda; class Malacostraca; order Decapoda; family Palaemonidae; genus Macrobrachium; species Macrobrachium nipponense. The sequence continues at coordinate 42,130,476 of NC_061095.1, read as the reverse complement.
GATTTGGCTGAAGGATACAGTACTGATGATTTTCTGACCACATTTCAAAGGTTTATTTGCTATTAGAGGAGCTCCTAAAGTTATATATTCAGATAAAGGAACTCAGTTGATATCAGCAAGCAAGAAAATAGAAACCATTGGAGAAAAGGAAGGGTAACTTGGATCTTTAATATGCCTAGTGACGCACCTTGGTATAATGGGGCAAGTGAAGCACTGATCAAATCTGTCAAAAGGTGTCTTTGTATTAGTGTGGGAGATTCTGTGTTGAATTTAGAAGAGTTACAAACTGCTTTGTTTGGTATTGCTAATCTGATGAATGAAAGACCAATTGGAACAAAACCTGGATTTAGTTTAGAGTTGGGGGGCTACCTCTGTCCCAATGATTGTTGCTTGGTCGGTCCACTTGCTTTTGTCCAAGTGGTATGTACGATATTAGTGGGATCACAAAAGGAGATTAAAGTTATACAAAGTATAATAGAATCCTTCTGGAAAAAGTGGCAATGGGACTATTTTCCATCATTGTTAATCAGGCAGAAATGGCATACAACAAGGAGGAATGTAAGAGTTGGAGATGTGGTACTGTGCAAGATAGTAATGTTGTGAGAGGGGGCATGGAAACTAGCACAGGTGATTAGAGCTGATCCAGGACAAGATGGCATTGTCGAGATGTTGATTTAAGGTATAAGATTATGAAGCATGGAAGGGATATGATGGTGAAGTGGATAAGATTATGTGTAGATCAGTACACAGGTTGGTGGTGTTATTACCAATAGAAGAACAATGTAATCATACGTAGTTTACCCAATTGGATAGGTATCTGTAATTTGTCATAATGGTGGGGGAGTGTATCACTAACATGATAAACTTCATAATACTATAAGGATATATTTGTTTGAAAATGTTGATGTGGGTTGGAGCGAGTTGTAACTTATGCGCATCTGGAATATCTTTTGTTTTACCCATATTTCAGTGTCGCACGGTTATCGGGAGAAGGCGAACTGCCGTAAAATTTTCTAACCACTCTGGTACTGCCTATTGTGTTGAGTGGTGGTGGCTGGTGGTGACAGGTGTTATTCTTGTGGATGTAAACACAAGAATGAAGTCGACATGTAAGGCCGGCAAGTGATGGGATATTGGTGTTTGGCAATCTCCTACTGGGGTTCAAGGCCTATGATAGTGAGGCCATTGAAGTGAGTGCAATACAGTGTATTATGGATGTTGTATGATATTTCAATTGGAATTGCCCTTATTGGTAATTGGATTCTATGTGTATATACAGTAATGCTTTATGATATGAGTACATTTAATTGATGCTAAGTGCTTTAGTGGCTACAGTACCATAATTTACAGTGTTATTTACTTACATTGCTATAAACAGTTATTGTTAGACATACACATATCAATACTGGATTGTTCATGTACTTTACTAGAAGGCTTGTATTAAGGACAAATATTTTTTTGATAATGAAATGGGAAAATTAGGGAAAATTCAAAATTTGTATGGCTGGTGGATTGTATTATTTTTTATTACATGGAAAATATATATTTCAGGTTGAAACCTATAGTAGGCAATAAAACCTGTACTACTTATGGTCCATCCTTGAACATCCCGTACAAATACTTTTGGAGATATTATAATTTAATAGTATTTGGGCTGTCAGAAATGAACCCGTTTCCAGTAAGACTTCGCTTTGCTGGTATAATTAAACATCATTTATATGTGAATTTATGATATTTTTAGAATAAATCTTATATGGGATGAAATTTATAGATATAAGGTTTTATCTGCCGACAGAATTTTTCTTTCATCTTCAGTACATTTGGAGATATAGTGGGGACGCCTGGGCTGAAACAAATGAGCCTGTTTCCATTCAGGACTTCGCTTCGTCATTAATTAAGGACCTTCCCTTCACTGGTGCTTGGGATATGATAGTGATGTTTATAATTAAGCAAAAAACCTAAGAAACTTCCCAAACACCTATTTATTCACACCATCAGAGATATGTCATGAAATGAACATATTAGGGGCACAGTAAGGTCACTGAAGCATCAAAGAAAGTGCAAGAGGCAAGGTTAGATGGTATGGCCACTGATGAGAAGAGAAGAGCAACACATGGCAAGAGTGATGGACGTGGAGGTGGATGGAACACGAAGGAGAGGAAGACATAAGAACCAGGTGGAGGAGAGATTGCATTAGAGATGACATGAGGGAGAAGGGAGTAGGCGAGGAAATGACACAGGACAGAGGTAGATGGAAAGAGACTCATTCAAAACGGCGACCCCCGAATAAGGATAAAGCTGGGGAGGAAGAAGATCAGAGATATGTCAAGAAAAAAATTGCGAAGGAGCAGACGAACATAACAGCAAAACACTGTTTCTCTTCTCCCATGTTACGCCATTATCAGAACGACCCTTCTGGGAAGAGAAGCTCCTCAAGCACTTGACGTCAGTCTCGAGAAGTGTTCACGTCTCTTGTCTGGCTGTTAGCTGCTCCGTTTTCTTTCTTTTCTTTTCTTTACTACGTTTTCAAATTTCCTCTAGATGTCCTGGCACGCTGGTTAATGCTTCTCTGTGTTATGGCATGATATTTCTTTTTAAATAAATTATATCAATTGTAATAAAATGTACTTTAAAGATGAAAATAATCTTCTATTGCTGAATATATAATCATTTTATCTCTTACTTTTCACATCACTTCTAGCTTTATCATTTAAATCTATATCTATATGATGACTTCTCATATTATTTGAACAATATCTGCCATTGATATTTGACGGTTAATTAACTGATATGTAAGATTCCGCAAAAGGAAATTAAGTCTAGAATAAATGTCTGAATACAGTGGTGGAAGAGAAAATCAAACCTGATAGCTGGGGACAGGAAAAAACGCAGGAGAAAATAAATTAAAAAAAATAAATAGTTTTGGTATCAAAGGTAACTGAGAGAAGCGGTTTTCACTGATTGGGGATTAATAAGTAATAACCAATTAGACATATATCAGCCACAATGCACTTTGCATAAATGGAGAGTGCCGTACGAGTTTTATTGCAATGTGTTACGGACTCTTAGATATCTCAGAGACAATGTTACGGCCTCTGAGGGAGGTCCGCTTCAGGTTCGATATAAAATAAAAAAAAAACTTATCAACACAAACAGTTGAAACTGGGGATATGAATATAGAAAGAAACACTAACACAACAAAGGTTTATTTACAAGCTTACTAACAAAGGTAAATGCAGAATGGTATCTTCCTATTTACATAAAAAGATAGAATCTTACACTGAGTGAACTGGGGGAAACAGTGAGTAATAAGAATACTGCAAACAGTTTGGCACTTCGAAGAGGTGGCTTCATGAAAGTAGAGCGGCAATTGCAGTCGTCCTCTTGCCTCCGTATTGCAGAAAATAGTCTATTCGTAAGGCAGGAACTCTCCCCTTTTCTTCTCCGAAGTCTGCTCAACGTAGAGACAACTCGGCCGTCCACACCGGAAAACGACTAGACCAATATCCAAGCAACTCTCGAACAACTTCTTTTGATTGATACTTCGTCGGTTCCTTTTTCTCGTATCTCACGGAAGATCTCTGCTGCTGCTGATCTCTCACTGATAATCTGATCTGTGGCTCTGGGACTAACTGGTGATCTCTCTCTTTTACGATCTCTCTCTCTTCTACGATCACTGCTCGCCAAAGTTCGTTCGTCGTATTTATACGGCACTGTGGGGGCGGAGCCTACGGCGAACGTCACCGACTCCAGGGATTTCTAGAACTTCTTAGATGAATCTAGACGAGGTATTGCATCAGAAATCGCGGCGTTTCTCACGTAACGACGAGATCCACAACACTCCTGCCGATTCTAGAACCATCATGATAACAGGCACCTCCAACACATTGTGCCAACGCCTCCTTGCTGCCGAATTTCTCGAAAATGCGTTCTCCTTTCCATTAACTTTCTTTGCTATGAAGCAATTACCATCACACGCCCCCCAAAAGAGAAAAAAAATGAAATTAATTTATTTTATTTTTTTTTTCTAGAGAGAAACAAGAATTAAAACAGCGGGGAAACAATTCTGCATAAAGCTTTAATCCAGTCAAACACACACACTTCCCCACATCACACACTCACTCATGCGATACAGAAAACGGCTATTAGGCTACTCATTCTGAAAACTCTAGAAGGTTATCTGCTATAAACATTATCCTTCTCTCTTACTTTTTATTTTCCGCTTTGGTTGCTGAACTCTGATTAAAATTATAAATACTAAAACACCCCTTGTGCTTTTTCTCAAAAATAATCTCATCATTCGTAACACTGTTACAAGGGCGGAGGCCAAGGTACGGGGCGTTGTTTATAATTCTGAAGCAAATTACATTCATTGCCTTTGCTCTACTCTTACCCACATTAATTCTATAATGCATACTTTCCCCTTTCTCTCCTAACACTGAATAAAGACCTTCTACTTATAAGGTAAAATGGACTTTCTCTCGAGACTAGTACCAAAACTTTATCTCTTACACACAAACTTCTTGTGTTTTGCTCTTAGCTTATGTTCCCTTTAAGTTCCCCTTGACTTCCTTTCGCGTTTTCTTTTCGCTAAGTGACAAGCACTTCCGTTCTCCTCCGCTAATTGCCAAACATCTCTTGGATTGTTTTTATAATAATCAAGATTAGTATGCAATCATCTCTACCCTTACTTCCAGTAAGGCATTAACTGATGTGCGCCTTGTGAGAGTCCCGAAGGTAATTACCCTTAATTAACTTGACGAAGTGTTGCCTAGCAGAGAAATTCAGGCCAGGAAGTGTGAAGATGGAACGCAAGACTCAAAGGCAGCTTGGACTCCTGAGCTGTTCTTGGTCTTGCTTGAGCAAGAGCGTGCATGGGTATGCATGTACATGTGCGTTCATGAATGTATGTGTTTTTTGCCTAGTGAGCTTGTTCGTGTTAACTACCCTACTAAATCCGCAGAGCTGAGTTAATTACTGGTTCTCTCAATGAATGAATGGAACATGAAGATTGAGGAGGAAGATCAATGGAAAAGTAATTAAATGATGAACTAAAACTTATCAGGAGTATGAAAGTATAAGATTGCAGAAATCACTAGCCTTTTTGAAGAACCACTGAACGACTTTATTTACTGGAAGACAAAATATATCTAACGAGAGGATTTGCATATCTCTCCTGTTCTCAAATGCAGGAGGAAACTAATGTGGTCTTACGGTCAGTATGGTGCGTGAAATAGCCCAGATATTGGTTAAATTTATATAAAATATTTGATGGTATAATCATATGTTATTATACCACTATGTTGTAAGTAGTCATGTATGCATACACACCAGTTATTCGTACACATATACATACATTCTTATATACCGAAATACAATCTGTATCATAACATTATTACACGGTCTTTGTTACCTGTTTCACGTCGGTACAACCAGGATACCGAGGAAGATTTTATTATAAGAAATTTATAAATACTTTTACATGAACCCATGTAACTCAAGTTATTGCGTTCCTAGTCAAATAGCTATTGTTAAGAAGAATCTACGGAAATATCCGCAACCTTATATATTTTCACTGAAAACTCGCAGTTACAACTTTTCCATTCTAAAGAAGTAATGAGTTGTTTACCATCTTCCCAAAGGACCAAATGTATTCTCTTCATCGCAATAAATTTGCTTAATGTTTCATTTCGAATCGAATTTTCTATTCCCACAGTGTGTAAGAAATATCTGTATAATAAAAATTCTTATTCAAAATTATCTCCTTCGTTTCTGGACGATAATATTGCATAACACTTTATTTGGAGATGTCAAATATATCATCCCGTTACTTTTTTCTAGTTATAATCAAGCTAAATACAAACGCATATAACACACACATACACACACAGAGACACACACCCAAATATATATATATATATATATATATATATATATATATATATATATATATTTATATGGGTATGTGTGTGTGTGTCTGTGTGTGCGTGCGCGCGCGTTATATAAATGGGAAAAGAGGGTCTGTTTGTTTGTTTGTCTGTTTGTTCCGAGTGAAACTACACCAGGGAACCGATCAGTATAAAATTTGGCACAGAGGTTAAGCTAACATAGGCTTGAACATAGGCCAATCAGGTTTTCTTAAAAACATACATACCCCACCCCCCAAAAAAAAAAAAAGCATGTAACTTTCTTATTTTTGGGGTAATTTGGTTTAAATTTCAAACAAGCTATTGGTGCTAATTGCATTACTTCAAAATAGTTATCAAGCTGTTCAGTGACCTTGGGGTATCCCATTTAAATATATCTTTCTTAATTTGGGGCTGATTTTGTCAAATTTCAGGCGTCGGTTCCTAAAACCAATTGCACCATTCATAAATTCCGATAAGAACATTTGGGTTGGACGTTGGCAATGCGACTCTGGTTGGTGTACAGAATGGTCTGGTCACTTTGCCATTTGGAAATTCAATACACGATATTCAAGAGGTTTTACGACTACTGTTTCTAGTTTTTACGGATCTGGGCAACAAATTTGAAGACCATAAGTGGCTGAGAATGCAAGTCTCACTTGTTGGGCTCGTCTATAACGTCACTAAGTCCTGATTTCTCCTCTGCGTGCTAGTTCAAATCTACGAGAAACGAAATTATTTTCAACTAAAAAATTCCCTTCGGTTAACATATATTAGATTATATAATTCCGGGGTAGAGCGAATTGTTTATTAAAGGGTATTTGTAGCTTAATGCATGTATTTTGAATCACGGTGATGTGATGAAATATTCATAATATGGTTACGTGCGGTAAAACGTACAACTTTTGTTAACATGGCAGAGGTGGGTGGACATCGATTCTAATTACAAATACCTGAGTTCGGCAGTGATTTGTAAGGTCGGAATTGGTATCAACTAATAACTCACTTGTTGGCCTAGTCGGTAACTTCACTGAAGCCCTGATTTCTCCTCCGTGTGATGGTTGGAATCCACGAGAGGACGAAATTATCAACTAAAAAAACTCTGCTTCGGTTAGTGTATACCACATATGAAAACATATTGAATCCAAGGTAGAGCGAATTGACTACTAAAGATATTTGAAGTTTAATGTGTGTGTATATAATGTATTGTGTATATATATATATATATATATATATATATATATATATATATATATATATATATATATATATATATACACCACACACACATCTATATATATATATATATATATATATATATATATATATATATATATATCCTATAAATATATATATATATTATATATATATATATATTATATATATATATATATATATATATATATATATATATATATTATATATATACACACACACACAATATTATATTATATATATATATTATATTATATATATATATATATATAATATATATAACATATTAAATATATATATATAATATAATATATATTATATATTAATTATATATATATATATATATATAATATAAATATATATATATATATTACAACACACACCACACACACACATTATATATATATATATAATATATATATAAATATATATATATATATATTATATATTATATATATATTTTATATATATCTAAGATATATATATATATAAACGAAGCGAGTGAGAGCCAAAATCTTTTTCTAGTATGATTTTAAAATATCAAACATTGTAGTGGTCCCTTATAATCATGGAAGCTTAAATACAGTTTTAATAGAGGAGCGAACATCCATTAGAAAGTATCCTAGACAGTCATGGTTGTATACGATTCCCGATTCATAAATAGGTAATTTTTCATAAAGATTGACACAATATTGAATTTTGTAATTATTACAGAAAATGAGTGGTGGGGTGACTTGCGGTAAAATATTTGCGAAAAATTCAATTCATCTCTTTCTTTAATAATTCATTCGTTTCGTCATTCAAAAACGTCATCTTGTAAAAAAATGTTTATCTTATTAGGACCAAATAGTCTTGGAAATTGTGTATACATTCTTTTATTTAAAAATTATCTTAATTTGTTTTAAAGAACAAAAAAAATTCCTTTATGAAAAAGTTCATATGTATACTTGTTAGTTAAAAGTTAACAAAATAAGTGTTATAGTATTGACTTTAAAAGTCTTATAACAAGCAGTGGGGAAATTCACTTCAAGAATAGTAATTGTCGGTTGCCTGTAGGCCGTGATATTAAAACCCGTACATTGTCGAGAAACGAATACATTCTAAAAAGGTTAATTGCTCTTTGTTCTACTCCAGTAATGATGTTTCAGAAACAGATTAGCTTGCTGTTTAATCTTGGATATAAAAAAAATGGTAGAATTTAGGTTTAAAGTTAACGTGGTATGTTTAACCATTCTCTTTCGTAATGGAAACGAGAAACATTATAATAATCCGTCAAGTCGTTCATAGTATTGCCCATCGAATAAATAGTAGGTGTTGTTAATGAACAATTCAATAAACTTTTTCCATTTCTTGGAAAAAGTTGATGGTTTCACTTTCCGGAACATTGGTGTAAAGAGACATGTCGAAACTGACCATTAATTCATTTCCCTCTAATTTAGTGTTCTTTAAAAAAGCCATATGAGATACTTAATGTAAAGTCATTCTTGGCACATTTATTCACATGAGAAACTCTATATTTAGCTGATTTATAGTTATGAGTTTTGTATGCAGAGAGAACCGGTCTTAGAGGTATACCAGGTTTGTGTAATTTCGGCAAGATATACAATAAGCCAGGGACTGACCCAGTACTATACACGCCTTTGTAATGTTATTTACATAGCTTGGCTTCATTTCTAAAAGCTTCATTAATTACCGGTTCAACTTTTCTTCTAATAAAAAGCTGTTCTTGAGCATATCATCGAGATTTAATTTCATAAAGTTGGCAGTCATTAAAAATGTCTTCCATTTTTGAAGCGTAGTAATTTTTGCCTAATATAACAATTCCATTTTCTTGTTGGGATGATAATGATGCCCTTCATTTCCGCCTTTCTGTTTAATGAATTACTAAGTACTCTTAAGGCGATTGCATCGCCTTTTGACGAAAGGACCTTCACAGAGGAGCGAGAAATTATTTTCGACTTTTCACTTAGACGTCCTTTTAGTTGATTAGTTGGAGGCCTCATTTGAAGCTAAATGATCTTTTTTTTTTTTGTCATCACAATAATTTACCAGTTTATCTTTGCTGGAAAATTGTGTGCCCAACTCATACATTTGTATTTGACATTTGTTTTACGAACTTAAATTATTCTCTAATAGCTCAATAGTTAAATAGCACATCATTATTCCAATGTGATTTTGTTAAATGAATTTTTAATTTTTTAAAATTGCTGACACAAAACATGTGAATCTTAATCGCTTACCAAAGCTTAGCAATAAAACATCAAATGCTGAAATGAAAACCTAAATATCATCGTAAATCTGAAAGCCAATTGCCTATTGGGAAATCTGGAACGATACTGGAAAATCATTTGAAGAGAGGACGGATTCAGAACACCTATAAAATAACATTATGACTCTGGGGACAGGAATGACCTGGCAGGGAGAACCGCTGAACGCTGAGGTAGGCTAGAGATAGTCATGCTGGGATGTGACCCTGTTATGAGTGATTAAATGAGACCAATAAATGCTTTCTGCAGTTTCTTCCGTGTTTCGAGCCTAGTCCTTATCTATATCATCGTTTGGATGTCCAGATTTTAGTATTGTTAGAAGCAGGAAGGCTCCACTTGAGAGAAGGTTTTCGATCTCATTTGTAAGATTCAAATGCTTGGATGCCGTTTACACCACCCCAAACAACACATAGCAGCGCCCAACCTCACCCCAATTTCAATGGAAATAAGAGGACTTAACAAATGAGGACTGCAACGGGCATGAGGGTAAACAGTGGAGAGAAACAAATTAAGATCGAAAAAAGTGCTCTACATTTATAAAGGAGCATTGGTTTAAAAGCAAGATATATCTAATTGGATAAATAACTGAATATTTAACAAACCAAATGTTCATACATCAGTTTTTTCCCGTTACCTGTACCTATAAATTTCTTTAGAAATGAAATCAATATTATGAATGGCTAAGTAAGAGAGAGAGAGAGAAAAAAAAAAGAATTACACTAATCCTCAAAGCTTCATAGGTTCTACAAATTTCACCATCTTCTTATACACACCTGGAAAGACTGACATATGACCATCGAGAGTCAATATCGTATATATTTATAATTAGTCGTTATCATCTATTCCTCTCCGCCCCTTTGTCGTTCATATTCAGACTTAGAAATATAAAGTTCGATACGTGAGATTCATCTAGATCTTTTTTATTTATTTATATATTTATATTTTTGCATGCCCTTTAATTCATATTTTATCATCTTTCAAGGTCAAATCTAAATGAAATAACAAGCGAAATTTTGGAAAAATATTCTAGAAAACTGAAAGAAAAATAACTATTATTTTATGTTGAATAATTGTCCAACAAGCGCCTTTACTAAAGGATGGAGACTTTATCTTCTTTTTGTGAGTCAAAGATTTTAGAAACAGTGTAATTGTTCTGCGCTAAAGTGTCACGGTGACCAGGATGTATAATGGTGGTATAGCACCACCCATTTTTTCTTTTATTTTTTTATTTTATTTCATTTTATTTTATTTTATTTTATCATTTATTATTATTATTTTTTTTGCCATGCCTCTAGGCTAGGTTGGGTTGGGTTGGGTTCGGTTAAATCAGGAGAGCTTCTAACTCATAAATTGAGTGTGGAAAACATAATGACATTATTTCCAAGAAGACCCTATAGTTACTTTGTAAGATATGGCGCCCCGCTTTTTTCCGGGAGGGTCAGTACTCAGTTACAGTTCTAGAATATGCGACCAGGATTGGGGTTTCATGCGGAGGAAAGCTCTCCCTTAGATTCCAGGGGACTTTGAACTCCTGTCATACGGGTTCGAATGATTGACGTTGATTAGAAGTAATAATAACAATAGCTGAATAAGTCTCCCTTAGGAGGCCGTAGAACGTCAGCGCACCCCACCGTGGATGCCACTGTAAGCGTTCACGATTAAGGGTCTTTGCAACATCCTTTCCTACGCTATTCTGCAACCTCTATCATTACTTTTACTGTACCTCCGTTCATAGTCTCCTTCTTCGATGTGGCTTTCCACCCTCTTAACATTTGCTGCACCTTCCAAACCTTCCTACTGTTAATTTCATCAGCGCTAAATGACCTCATAAGTACCAGCGCTTGGCTTTTGGCCAAAAAATCTGTATTCTGTTTTATTCTATCCATATGATTGCGTACAATATGTCCAAAGAGGTATACAGTAGGCAACACACTTAACTTCGGGAACTGCAATGTGAATGTGCAATGGAAATATTTTATATGTAACACCATTTTATAATACAACTTTGTTCGTATATCCTGATAGAAAATACACTTTCTTCATTAAAAAATATAAACGAAAGATTTTATATTATTAAAGGAACCTCGACTCCAGTGTCTGTATTGCACGTGCCTTAGAAAATGAAATCAGCCGACCACCGATACCATCCTTATAAGTGCATATTCAATAAAATCCACGACACTTAGGAGGAAGCAGCTGCATAGCGAAGACATCTTCCTTAACGGTCATGGCTAGACGTTTCCATCGTCCGAATAGAGGAAGGAAGTGTCAGTGAGGGAAGGCACGAGATCATAAAGGCTAGACGACGGCACAATAAGACCGCTTGGTTGAATGGCATCTTGCATTTAGGATCCCGGATTCTGCTTCCTAGTCTCCTCTGGGGACAAATACTCAGGGATCACGTCCATTCATCACAAAACTAAAGGAAACACAACAAGCACATAGACAGCCAGACAGAGGCAAAAAGAACCTTCACATGTTTTGTTTCAATCCTTTTATTTATCTATTTATTCACTTGCATTCTTTGTTTGCGTTCTACATTATACTCATTTAATATGGATGTACCCTTGTTTGTTTGTGTGTAAATATACATGTACTGATAGATGGAAAGGTATTGAGAAAGCAATAACAAAACTAAAATGATTCCTAATCAATCGAACTAATTCTTACCTGATGGACAATCCACAAACGCCTATTTAGAGGGAAGACATTGTAGATGTTTTAATCAATAAAAATAAGTTGAAACCCTCATATCAGTATCCAGTACATCATGCAGGCAAATAGTAGTAAAAAAAAACGCTAATTAAAAGAAACAGAAAGTTCGAAACTTGGGAATTGATTGTAATCACAATGCTAGTTTGTGGCTCTTTCGTCGTTTATGAACTCAAAATAAGCGAGTCATGTCCAACACAGAATAAAAAAAAAAAATATACTAATAATCGAGCAGACCTTGGTATGATTTAGAACAAATTTTCTAATGACATCCCAAAAGAAATGTAAATTGCGAGCTAATTTTTTGAGAGGGGGTGAAGAATCGTAAAAGCTTTTCAGGAGAAAATTTACCTATTACTCATAAGCAAGACTTTAGATACGAAAGTAAAACTCATATTATCAGTATTAAATTTTTTTTCTCTTTACCTTTTTTTAGTTTTCCAACAGCAACACCGACAACGCCGCCTGGATATGGATGTTGGCGACGTAACCTGATGCATTGTTTGGTAGTGGGTCGAAATGTCGACTGCCATGATGTCGACATTGTTTAAATATCAGTGGATTAAATGTCGGTAGACAAAATGTCGACGATCTTTACTTTTTACATATTATTGGACCAAGTAGCTTAAACTTAAACAAAAAAAAATCACACACAAACAAATGGGGAATTTAGCTTTAAAAAAATAGTGAAGTGTAATATGAGTATTTAAACTTAATTAAACAAAAAAAAATCACACACAAACAAATGGGGAACTTAGCTTTGAAAAAATAGTGAAGTGTAATATGAGTATTCATTTAAAGCAACATGATTAAAATTCCGAAAAGTATAAACAAAAACCCAACATTGGAATAAACTTGCAACATTATAAAGATTTACAAAAAAAACTAGGGTAAGTGTAATATGAATAAAGCAATATGATTAGAATTCTAAAAATGATAAAAAAAATATCTACACGGGAATAAACAAGAAACGTTTATAAAGCTTTAAAAAAAATAGTGAAGTGTAATAAGAGTATTTAAAGCAGCATGATAAGAATTCCAAAATGTTTGAAATATGCAATACTGAAATAGCCAAACAACGCTTTGAACTGCGAGCTATTGCGACTAGAAATTCCAGTGCATAATTTTCAGCGTTTTCAGCCTTCAACAATGCTTTTCGACCTGGCGTTTTTATTTCAGCATATTTCTTGTTTTCTCCAAACACCCTTCCTTGGAACACTTGTTCTTCAATATCATCTCAGTACTAGCTTCTTCTGAACGGAGTTACCGAAGACGTTTATCTTCGTGGGTAAGTAATCGTCACCCTCCTCTCGAAGTTAAGTATATCTTAGTTTTACCAGACCACTGAGCTGATTGACAGCTCTCCTAGGCCTGGCCCGAAGGATTAGATATTTTTACGTGGCTAGAAACCAATTGGTACCTAGCAACGGGACCTACAGTTTATTGTGGGATCCGCCCCCGAACCACATTATATCGAGAAATTAATTTCTATCACCAGAAATAAATTCCTCTGGTTCCGCGTTGGGCCGTTGGCCGAGCCAGAGAATCGAACTTCAGACCACCGGATTGGTAGCCGAGCGCAAAATCCACTCGTCCAACAAGGAACTTTCCTCCTCTCGAAAGAATGCCATCCCTACCAAGCCATCTTTGTTTTTGGGAAATAAGTTGATGTTCTTTCATAACTTAAAACTTTGGCCTCCGCCCCTCCTTCTTCCACGATGGAAAACAATAACCATGTCGTCAGAAAGTGTTGTAAGAACCCATCTCAAATATTATTAATCCGTTTCCTCGTAAAGAGATGATGCCAAAGTATCAAAACAATCAGGTTATACTTCTTCTGGTGCCACAAATGCAAGGGCTTGAAGTTGTATGATCAGTGCACTTTCAGCATTGAAAACTGTGAAGCCACCAATTCTTGTGCCTCGAACGTTGATATCTGAGCTCACTCCATCCACAGCTAAGGCATGACGGAGATCCACTAGAAAAAGTAGGTAGATTTCCTTTGCCCAAAAGTCGCAATAAGAATGATTTATTAGCCATAAAGAAGACGCCTGTGGAGAAAGACACGCGATGACACCCGCAAACCGAACATCTTTTCTTATCTTTTCATACAGAAAACGTATAAACTTATTTTTATCGCGCCGTCTTCGCGCATAATGGTCCGATTGCCAGCACTTCCTTCATAATACCTCTTAATATGGCGCTCTCAAGGCCGCCTTATGCTCGCTCGGTCAACAACAAAATGCAGCGTTCCCACAAGACAGGAGGGCCTGCACGTCTTGTGCTGTCGTCTATCACTCTCGTCTAAAGGCGCCTCCGAAGAGCTGCAATAATCTAAAAGCTCTCGTAACTCTCTGTCATGAAGGCACTGTTTCCTGTAACTGTGAAAGCATTAATAAATGGAGTTTTTATTCGCAATTCGGGCAAACGCCTCGAACCAAATATCTATAGGCTATTTGTTCAGTTATTTTGTAATACATAAAAGCGTGCTCTATAATTTGCCGAGAAACCTGCTTTACTATGTCGATTTATTTTAGAAATATAGCTGGCTTCAGTTTTCCAGTATCCTATCAGAAGTATCATCTTGGCCCATTATTTCAAGTTATTATTCTGATTGAATAACCACACTCCTTTTACATCTATCTATAGCTGACGTCGATTGGAAACTAATGACCCCCTGATTCACGTCCTATTATATTTATTTGTTAATTTATTTGATAAAAGAAGCATCTCCTTTCATCCACTTGATGTGCAGAATGTATTCGTATTAAGATAGAAACTACTTTGCCCTGAACATATTAAGATATTAATCAATTTTCTTATTTGAATCGTACAAGCAGCTTGTTATGTCCTAAATGATGTGAAGGAAAAATCTAGAGTTCAGGATTTGCATTAATAATGGTTCAGTATTAAAGATAAACTATCTTTTCTCTTGAGACATTTTGTAAATGTATTAAAGATAAACTATATCTTTTCTCTTGAGACAGTTCTAGAAACAGTATTTAATTATTGAACTTGAAGGGAACATATACTTTGCCTTGTCCTTCATGGTAACTTAGGTTCATCCAAATACGGAGATCACTGTTTTATATTCAAAGTGATATGCTCTCTAGAGTCGGAAATTGAAACTGTTAGGCGCATTTCTACCAAGAACACAAAATGAAAAGAAGGAAAAAATGCAAGGCTGCCTTGTACCCACCATTCTGTGAATGAGTTATTTGTCATTTGACTTCTACCCAGTAGATGCTGAACTGTGTAGCTTCCGGTCATTTCCTGTTAAATCCCAAATTTTCTCATGGTGCCTAGGAGATTTATTTTATGAAGACTTTTTCTGTATGCCGACCTTGCCCGCACACTTGCTAAGACAAAAATAAAAAGAAACAAACAAAAACAAAAATGGGGGAAGGGATCTGACTCTTTGCTTTTATCCTTAATGAAAATAAAAGAAATAAAAAAAAAAATATTCAATGACGTGCAAGCATTCATCGTTATTGTTGCGAACTCATGATTCAGTTGTTATGATCCTCTCTCTCTCTCTCTCTCTCTCTCTCTCTCTCTCTCTCTCTCTCTCTCACACATACACACATATACACCCACCTACCTACACACACACACACACACACTGTGAATTTCGAAAATGTTTCAATATCAGCTTTCAAACAATACACATTCCATGAACGACTTATGCCCCTGTGGCATCGCCTGCTAAATATGCTGCTATATGTATAATTTTTCCCATTTGCTCATTGGAAATTCTAACCGTGGCTGAATCCAAAACATCTCGCTTAAAATATTTGCCGTTGAATTTCTGATAACTCGTGAATTCTAGGTTCGTTTTTTTGAAGACTTTGCTTTCCTATCTTAATCACCAGATTTTGGACTACAGTTCGGACTACGCAGTTATATATTGTTGGAGTAATCATAAGTTGAAAAAAAAAACACAGAATATTCAGTGTGACAGACAACTTTGGCATCCTGATTACACTTGAAGAGACCTTAAAATAAGCCGCAGGTGTTTTTGTTTAAATTGGTTCTAATGCATTTACATAACTAAATTAACTTCCTTCTCGCTCATATTATTTAGTTACCAGACAAGACGTTCCATCCCCAGGACACTGCATGTGGCTAAAAATTAACAAAGACAATTTCTTGACGTTTTTTAATGGTTCGTCATTATTATATTACTTCCAATCATTAATGACGGACTCTCTTTTGTTATGCTTGTGCACATCTTTTTCATTTTCTGCAGATTATGAGACGGACGGATGACGCAGCATTATCAATCTCGTAGATACGCCAATTCAACTTCCGATTTGAGAGCCGAATACTCTTTTCGCACGAACTGACCCAAGCAGTATTTACTCTCGATATTTTTCAACGAGATTAAATCCTTCAGAATTGCCAGTAATTAACGATATTGCACTGTTTTGCATACCTTAGTAGGAAAGGGATGAATTTTGGCCAGGTACAAAAATTTTCACACAGTTATCTCTTTGAGCCTTCAGGATTTCATAGTGCATAAACTATGATGATATCACTAATATATATAGAAAGAAATGCAGAATAAATATTCCAATTACAATATAATATGCAGAGTATTTAAATAAAATTATGTTTGACATTCTATACAGTCTTGCATTGTCGAGAAATTTTGACAGTTGAAACTTTTATATTTATAATATAATACAAATGTACCTGTGATCGTTTATAAAAAGAAACATCTGGAGCTAGGAAGTCTTTCCTCTCACACACAAGGTTCGTCGTCATCGACTTGAAAGAAGTCGAACGTGAGAGTCTCTCCTTTTCCCTCTCTTTCTCTCTCCTGTCGATGCCTCCCCGACGAGACAGATATGAGATTTGAGTCCTCATGAGGATGGAACGATCTGGCACCGTCTGCTCACCCCATTATGCTCAAATTATGTACAGAATGTTTGGTCTACTTTTGTGGGTTGCTGGTATGAATGGTGATTTGAGTAAGTACAGGCAGGGGGGAGAAATTACCAAGTGAACTGAACGCTACATGCTTATGACTACACCAAGCACTAATTGCTGTCGACGTATGATACCAAACGGTTGTTTTACAAAAAAAACAAAAAAAATCACACAGGTGACATCAGAGCAGTGGGCAGTATCACCACAGATATTTACAATGGATGACAAGGAATGCATTTCAATACAATTGGCCCTATGAAAATCATCCAATAGGGCCTTCAATGCTGGAGAAGAATCCCATGACCTTGAGAAGGCGAGTGCAGGGCTTCATTAATTTTATCCGGTATCAATAACATTCATCTATTGCAATTCATGTGTGTCGAGGAGCACGATCTTGCATGGCCTATAAACACAATTGTCTTTTGTTCCTCTATTTGTTGGTTTCGTTCAAGCCATTTTTTATGATGTACAAAGTATACTTCATCATAAAGTAGTTGGGATACAAAAAAAAAAAAAGAAAAAAGAATGAAACAAAAAAGTGAAGTATATCTTAGTTTAACCAGACCACTAAGCTGATTAACAGCTATCTTAGAGCTGGTCGAAGGATGAAATATTTTTATGTGGCTAGGAACCAATTGGTTACTTAGCAACGGGACCTGTAGCTTATTGTGAGAGCCCAACCACATCGAAAAATTAATTTCTTTCACCAGAAATAAATCACTCCGCTTTCACGTGGGCAGAGCGGGGAATCGCACCTAGACTCTAAGATCGGTATTCGAGCTCTTAACCGACTCGTCCAACGATGAACTACAGTTAGGATACAAATGTCCATGATTTATATGTCTATTAACAGTTTAGTAATTGTTACTATAAACATTATTTTCCACTAGGGACGTATGGAAACTTTATTTCTGTGAGTCTAATACCTGCGATGCTTCTAGGTGTGTGTAGTGGTTCTTACGTGGTTTCCATCCACTTATACCTTCCTTGACTAAGTGAATAAGAGTGTGTCCTAGTGTTCACTGTCATATGCTTCAAATTGATAAGGAGATTATTAATCATTTCCAAGCAAATCTGTCTGTTTCTAATGAATGCATCATTAAGCAGATCTCACTGAGGGTGTAAAATCAAGTGGGTGTTGCGCTATCCTCTACATTTGTCTTATGTGGCTGAATACTTACAACATTTGTATGGTGCGTCACTAAAAGACAATTCACAGGGTGTCATCATTATCATTTCACTTAACAGCACCACAAGAGACCAACAGTAGACGAACTAATACAGGAGACGACAATATATATAAAGAATACAGTTGACTGATCATTGCAGAAGTAGTATCAGTCAGTTACAGAGACCTACCCTAAACGTCCAGAAAGTATCACATTGCGCCCACCAGGTGATAAAAGGAGTTTGACGAGTAGACCCTGATGCAAGTAGCAAGAAGAAATTTGCAAAAAAAACATTGAAGAGGGGTTATTTGGCTTACCCAAAAATCACAATAGTCGATCAGGAGTCAGTATGCTTGTCTATTAGTGTTTAATTTGGAGAAATATATATGATGTCACTGTGTGTATAATTTATATTTGACGTACGAAAATCAGGTTTTAAAGCTATACAGATGGATTTGGAGAGGGTGGACGGCAAGGTGAAAGAAAGGAGGTTGGGAATGGAGGTTACTAGGTTAAGAGGCTCACTGTGGGTGCAGCCATGAGCTGAAGGAATGCTGCAAGCAACCCTTAGGAATACTTTCAATGCATCACGTGATGTATCTCTAGTGGCACTAACCCCCTAAGGCTTAACTTTCTAAATCGCATGTTACAATAATACCATTGTGCTCGGTACTTGGGTTCAGTTGTAACTTCACCTAATTTGGGACGAAGTAAGTTCCATCCGTTGGTTTGTAAATAAACCAGTGGCAAATTCAGATTCGGTTGCTTTTATAGACAAAAAAAATCCCTGATGTTATGAAGAATAACGGATGAAAAGGAAGTAACAGTGAACAACAAGCGAACTCTACTGTGCAGTGGATAATTTGTAAAATAAAATAGCGGTGAGATAAATGTATAAGACGATACTATTAATTGTATTGTAACATACAGTTTGTCAAGCAGATAAATAAAAAATAAAAACGGCTTTTATGTTAATGTGTGGAATACGCGGAAGTATCTTATATAATGCAGTCTCATTTTTCAGTTCATTTTTTAGGATAAAGCTTTCACTTTTATTTCATTGAATGTAGGCTGGTGATATTAACTTTATGTCGTTGAAATGACTGTTTCTGAATGCAATTTATAATTATAAAATTTTACTGGATGAAAACAT
>NC_061095.1:42066122-42106122 GCF_015104395.2 Macrobrachium nipponense | reverse complement strand
GTGCTACTTAGCCAGGCTAGTAGAGCGCCTATGGAGGTCATGATCAAATACAGAGCCAAAATTGGTGTATATATTTGAATTTTACAGATAAAATATGATACCATAGTTATCAAAGTCATTAACGATATATATATATATATAGTCTCTCTCTCTCTCTCTCTCTCTTTCTTGAAGCAAGCGAGCTTTCGTCTGGAGCTGCCAGACATCCTCGGGCTGGGAAGCTGAGGGTGGACTGATCTTGAAGCGTTGTTGTGTTGTTGGAGATTAAGCCAGCCTTGTGCTGGCACGGGCTCTTGCTCCTTGAGCAGCCCCGTAACTGGAATATCTGTAAAGATACAAAAAACAGTGCTTTGGCGGTTAGTTTTGGAAAGGAGATACGGTGACAGGCAGGATTGCAACCCCTTTGAACCTTACGGTACCCATCAGTAGGAGAGAAAGTTTTATAGCAGTGAGACTCAGCCTAGCTGAAGAGTGCTGAGTAGGAAGAGGAAGCGAGTTTTAGTTTGTGAAGAAGCGTTACCTATAACATTTTAGGCGCATATATATACATGTGTGTAGCATCTGAAAATATTGCAATATATATCAAACCAAACATTAAGCAAGTATTATAGTATATATACATGTTCATGCATACTCACACTTATAGATATGCTCCCAAAGATGTTTATGACTCCCATTGCAACCAGTGAAGTAGAGGGTTTGTGCTTTGTGTGGCTTCATTTTTTTTTTGTTTTTTTTGTTTACAAGGACACTAGGAGATTCCCATGTGTCTATGGAGAAATGCCGTGTGATTCATCCTTTTACCTGGGAGGTGGGTGAGACATTAGGAGATTTCCATATGTCCCTATGTTATTTAAGATGTGTCTGGTGATCTGTGCCGGTGTCAGCTCTATTTCAGTTAGGTTTGATCTGTAAGATTGTGTCCTCTGGGCAGTCTAGTAGGTAGTGTTCGAGGGGCTGGATTGCCTCTCGGTCACAGTACTGACATAACCTGCCCTCATTTCCTATCATTTGCCAGGTGCAGAGGTATCCTAGCCTTAACTGTGTGTGATGACTGAGAGTTTTTCTAGTGGTTTGTTTTGTGATGTCATGCGGCGTTTAGATTGTGACATCCACATACCAACCCTTGGACGTCCTTGACTCTTGTAGGTAGTGACGTCGTACTTCACTCTCTTCTTGGAGTTTTGGCATAGCTTTTTGCCATTTCCTTTAGGTGTGTTAGGATGGTTGCACTTTTATGCTTACTGTACTTGCAGCTGAGGGCACTTTTGGCAAGGAAGTCAGCTTCATCATTTCCCTGGATTCCCACATGGCTGGGTATCCAGTTTAGTGTGACTCTCCTGCCAGCAGCTTGATGTGAATTGGCCAATGATTTTATGGCTGTTATCAGTCACATTTTCTTTTGGATTGTCGCTTTGATAGCGAGTATTGCTCCTTTGGAGTCAATATGCACTGTTGTGTGTCCTTCTTTTAAATTGGAATTTTCTAAGGCTTTTAAGATTGCCATTAGTTCCGCTTGTAGTATGGAGCATTGTTGGATAGCCTCCAGCTTCCTTTGAAGTCTTGGGCAGCCACTGCTGCTGCAGTTGCTGGAGCTTCTGTGTCAACTGAGCCATCAGTGTAATATATGTTTTCAGCTGCTGTGTTCCCGATTGCTTCTTCTGCTGCAGTTTTCATTTGTGCTGCTGTGCACAGTGCTTTGTTTGCCGGTAGTATTGTGAAGTTATACCGGATTGGGTCTTCGACCCTGGGAGGTGGTTTTTGTATCCCTCAGGTGGGACATCCTTTGTTATGTGTTTCACTGTGTCCTGCATACCCAGTTCTCTCAGTGTCTGGAGTATACTGCCCGCATAGGTTTTTGGCGGGTATAGTTCTTCGTGCAAGTTTATACACGCTTGCATTTGTTTTTGTGTGGTCCATTTCTGTCGTTTCTGATGGTTTTGCACAGAAATGGCAATATTTCTTGGCCTATCCTGTGCTTGAGAGACTGCAGTTGTGTCTCTGCCCTCAAGAGACAAATTCTTGTCCACATTGGGGCTCCAAGTATAAGTCTCATTGCGTTGTTTGGATGACTTCCAGCCTCTGCTCTTGATCCTTTCTGAGATTTGTCAGGACTGGTGCTGCGTATTCTACTTGTGCTCTGATGTTTGGTATGTAGAACCTCCTGAGCAGATGGTATGTCGCACCTTCTTGCAATGATGTGATTTTCTTTAGGGCATTAAGCCTATTTTTGTTTTGGCTTGGAGGAGCTGTATTTGCTTCTCAGGAGATAGTGAATCTGCAATGCAGATCCCAGATATGTGTAGCTATCCACCCAGTCTATGAATCTCCTTTCAGTAGAAGGTTGGGTGGATTTTGATCATGTTTTATTGCCATGGCTTTTGTCTGTTTCTGTTGATTTTGAGTCCCAGTTGTGTGCACTTGTCCTCAAGTTTTTGCAAGGCTTCTTGCATCTTTTGGAGCTGTCTTTGAGGGCCGGAGCTGACGATGCAAACATCGTCAGCATATATGAAGACCTCTACTCCTTGTGGTAGCTCGAGATAGGCTACATTTTCCATAAGGACATTGAATAAGAAGGGGCTTAGAATGCCCCCCTGTGGAGTGCCGTTTTCAAGAGAGTAGTATTCTGACATTCTGCCTTGGAACACGACTCTTGCTTCTCTTTCTTGAAGCAAGCGAGCCTTTCGTCCTGGAGCTGCCACAGACATCCTCGGGCTGGGAAGCTGAGGGTGGACTGATCTTGAAGCGGTGTCCGTCTTCGTTTAATATTGGAGTTGACAGCAGGGGCGGGGTCTGGCCCCATGCTGATGTCTACTATTGGATCTGGCGGTGGCGGTAGGTCTTCGTTTTCATTGGTGGCTTGAAGGAACCGGGTCTCAAGCCACTTTCCATGCGTTGATGGTTGCGATACTGTAAGTCCTACAGCCGCCTAGACCTCCTTAGCGGCGCGGTTTCTTACGTCGATGGGCGTTTCGCTATGCTGCGGACGTCACGGCTAACTTGATTATGATTGGCTGCGGGAGTATCTCGTTCGGGGGCGTCGGAGAAGTCCGTACAGCCTTGGAGAAATGGTACGGTAGTGAGAGCCCGCAACCCCGCCCCCGAGGATAATATCAAGCTGTATTATAAAGCCTTCATGAGCTCACATTACCGGGTGAAGAAGAGGACTCAGTCAAGAAAACTTATTTCTGAAAATGTATCCCGACCGACGACACCAAAAATATCGACCTAATTATCTACTACCAGAATCGGAGAGGCGCTCGCGACCTTCTTATGAAAAATAACCCTCTCCACAAGTACGAGACCCCCTGAAGCAGACGCATGTGTGTACCAGTATTACATGCCCAGTCCGCGGTTGCAGCGGCGCCTACGTTGGTATGACTACCATGCGCCTGTCGAAGAGACTCTCGTGCCACGCCCAAGAGGGGGCTATCAAAAATCACGCACGCACCAAACATCAAGAGGCCATCTCCCGGGATGTGATGTGAAGGCCCCTGATGCCCGTCGGTTACGCCTGCTGGAGGCGCTTCTCATCCAGCAAGTAAGACCTACACTAAATACGACGCAGGGAAGAATTCTCCTCCCTACGAGTATGAGAAGACCTGCACCAGCAATGACACCACCGAGCACGACAACTCCACGGAAGACGAACGCCCCCGAACGAGATACTCCCGCAGCCAATCATAATCAAGTTAGCCGTGGACGTCCCGCAGCATAGCGAAACGCCCATCGACGTAACCCGCGCCGCTAAGGAGGTCTAGGCGGCTGCAGGACTTACAGTATCGCAACCATCAACGCATGGAAAGTGGCTTGAGACCTGGTTCAAGCCACCAATGAAAAACGAAGACCTACCGCCACCAGCCAATAGTAGATCAGCATGGGCAGACCCCCTGCTGTCAACTCCAAATATAAACGAGGACGGACACCGCTTCAAGATCAGTCCACCCTCAGCTTCCCCAGACCGAGGATGTCTGGCAGCTCCAGACGAAAGCTCGCTTGCTTCAAGAAATTTAGGGAAGAGAGAGAGATGAGAGAGGAGAGAGGGACATATATATATATATATCGTTAATGACTTTGATAACTATGGTATCATAGTTTATCTGTAAAATTCAAATATTATACACCAATTTTGGCTCTGTATTTGATCATGACCTCCATAGGCGCTCTACTAGCCTGTCTAAGTAGCACGGAAAAAGCCGCTATTCGGAAAATAGAGAAGAATCTCTACAAGTGTAATGCTGCTGAAGTAGCCATTACTTTTAATAAAGTATTATTATTATTATTATTATTATTAAATTCCTGTTGGCTTCTCGATTCTCTCACTCTTCTGGATCTACTGACTTCTGTAACCAGTGAAAATCAAATGGAAATATAAGAGAGGCTTCGTTAGATTACAACACCACAAAGACAGAGCTGAGCTCTCTGAATTCAGATATCTTTATTATGTTATTCATATTGTTGATAAAATGCTTGCAGAAAGCAATAATACAGTGTATATATATATATATATATATATATATATATATATATATATATATATATATATAGGTATATATATATATAATATATATATATATATATACGTATATATAATACATATTCATATTTACACTGACATCATTGTAAAATTTCTGCACCACTCCTATCATTAAGTGTTATCATTATTATTATGAAATAAATGATGATAAATAAACCAGTAAAAGTTGGGTATGTAATAGTTACAGAAGTGATTATATCTATACTTTTTGCTCATTAAATTTCATATTTCTCTTACCATGAAGGCGATGTTAATAATTCTGAAAAACCTTACATTTTTTAACTATTCCTTTCCTGTTTAAAGAGGTATTAAAGAAAATTCGTTAAATACATGAGAGAGCAATTACATTCTCTAAGCCATAACCCGACCTTTCCGTTTTATTGTTAGTTTCACTGAATGAACGAGATCAGAAATTATTTTGTGATATTTTTTTAATATTATAGCTTTGTAACTGTTGTAATACATAACCTAATATATGGACGAATTTCTAGACATGTTTATGTTTGCAGTGTGTGGAGTTATAATTCTAAAAAGATCTTTCTGCAGTTTTTTTTTCCAATGATTCTAGAATAACGTACAACAAAAGAATCCTTCTCATATTCATGAGAAGATATCAACATTGTCTCAGTAATTTGAAATACATTTCAACTTCAGTTCAGTAATTCATTTGAAATTGAAAGAATATTATTAATCTAATGACAATGTGAATAAAGGTTTAACATTTTTTGTGATTATGCTAAAATATATTTTATTGTAATATTAAACTTACATTAACATATTCAAACAGTACATCACGTTGAGGTATGGATCTCAAGGACTGAGGAAGCTGTCGTCGGCAACTCTGGTGATTAGCAATTTGATATACAATGGGATCTGTCTGTACGCTCCGCCCCTCACCCTGTCTACAGTGACAGGGCTCTCCACTAACTACTCCATCACCATCATGGGACTTATCTGTTCCTTCTACATTACCGTCGTAAGTATGATCGCTAACGTTAGCTTCTTCCGTGTTTCCTGAATTCTGTAACACTTTCTGAATCCAAGAAACGGTCTGTTGCTTCTTTCCGGTATGTTGCAAATCACATGATGATGATCTATTTTTGCATTTTTGTCATATGAATACAATTTGAAGCTGTCTGAAACAAAGATTGCAAATGTAAGAAATAGTAGGTTCTTTCTCAAAGCATTTGGTAACTCTGTAAACGATTGTGAATTATACTCAAAACTTTAATACAAAATCGCTCTCAGATGTAACCTTTATTTACTTGAGTGCACGGAAGCCATTATTGCCACACCGATTTAAGCAAACTTATCTAATATATAAGTTTTTTTTCTTTATAACCATGCTAATTTAATTTTTCTAAGATTATGTTTTGCTATTTGTCATAGATTTGCAAATGATTCGAAACCTGATGGACATGAAAGTTAGATCTCTAAAACAAAACGTTTCTGTTGTTTTGATCATGTTTTGGGAGGTTTATGGTGTTTTTTTTATCGGAACACAGCCATCCATTAGCGTTACAGATAAGGAATAGTTTAAGTGTAACATGCAGGGAGTGATACAGAATAAGTAAGTTTTATTTTGTTCCGTCCGGTAATATCTGTGTCGAAAGTGAAGGAAATTTACCCTGTGTGTGTGTGTGTGTTGTCAGATTCCCCTTCATTCCTTGTAAATGCCAAACTCGTAAAGCAGTTTAACAATAATTCTAAATTAATGAGATGCATCTCTAGACTCCTTTATGGCTCCTTAAGGAGAAATAGCTCTTAATATTGAGGCAAGAACCGGTTGAAAACACTGATCAACAAGGTAGGAAGACAGCAAAAAATGCTTTTTACAGGCAGTGGTACAAGGTCCACTGCGAGCTGTTTCTTGCTTTGGACCCAACTGCCTGAGAAGAAGGGACGATTCCTCTTGATGAAGCGACAAATAAAGGCAAAAGTCATGTTTTTTAATTTCATACATTACATTTGTTTCCTCCTGGTATCCTGATATTACATAAGTGGATATGGCTGCAACTTAAAACCATTCTCCATTTTGTTAACGATTTAACTAAGCATCCATTTTTATAAATAACTTTTTCCTTTTATTTCTAGGGTGGTGTCAAGGCAATAGTACTACAGATGTCGTACAAACTATATTTATGTTTTTGGGATGATAACGACCGTGGTTATCTGTTGTTTCTGGATTTCGGCGGACTGAGCAATATCTTCTCGATAGCCAGTGAAGGTGGGAGGATGGAGTTTTTTCAAGTAGGTATTTCTCGTTCAGAATAATAAAGCCAAGGTCAACATAACTTTGAGACTGACTCAGAACGTGTAAATGACATAACGAACAATGTAGAATATAGGTATAACTAACATACCCTTAATGCCTGTCTCAACAAGAGATTTTGAGCAATACTTATTTAAGTAAGCGTTTCGAATGACACTGAAGGTACTACACATACAAGTAAGGCTAAAATTACGTATTTCTACGTTGATTTACATGCCTTACCAGGAATGCGTGATACGACTTCAGCTAATGTAAACAGTATGAAATTTATTTTTCTGAAACAGCAGCACTGATAACATATTACTTATAACAAAGGTATTGCCCTAACCAATTGCTTCCTAGCCACGTAAAAATATCTAATCTTTCTGGCCAGCCCTAGGAGAGCTGTTAATCAGGTCAGTGGTCTGGTTAAACTAAGATATATTTAACATGTTGAAGTACGAAAGTAAAAAAAAGAAATTAAGTCTCTTGTCTGCTATGTTCCATAAATTACATTTCAACAGGGCTCTTCCAAATTCCCATTTGATCCCCGATTTCCTTTTCCTGCCGAGAGCAACCAGACTTGCTGAACAGCAGCACCAATATGCAGTGAATGTGTCTTGCTGTCGAACTTCTAAGTTTCAGAGGACCTTTATTCCTCTCACCTTTGAACTGTGGAACAGCCTCCCTGGGGATGTAGTGCAGTTGGAACTTCAAAAGCTTAAGCGAAGATGCAATGTAATACTACCTTAATTCAATCCAACCTGTATTATAGTATTTCACATAAATTCTTATATAAATTCTAATTAATTATTTTTTTTATTTATCTGATTTTCATATAACATTCTGCATTTCCAATGACCCTCTTTTATTTCTTTCCGTATAAATAGAGTTCATTTTCTATAAAAAAAAAAAAATTAATAATATAATAATAATAATAATAATAATAATAATAATAATAATAATAACTATAATAATAATAATAATAATAATAATAATAATAATGCTAAGATAAGTTATTAAAAACCTTAGGTAAACTAACTTTAATGTAAGAAATATGGGGAATTAAATTATCATATTTATGTTATTTGGAGTAATTTGTTAACTAAACAAAATTAATGCAATATATTTGTTTCGTGGGTCAAATGACACTGTTTAACTAAAAGGAGAGAATTCCTGACTTGGTAACGTGACCACCTTTCGATATTCCCATTGCCCTCCCTCTCTAGGTAGCTGAAATCGGTCATTAAATCTTAGGCTAATGCAAACTCTTATGATACAAAAAAATTTAATCTTTATTTTCCTCAAAATAGCTAACATGAAAAAGGAAATAAAAATGAATCTAAAAATCCCAAAACCACGAGATGCCATTACTGTTCTACATAACCATATTGAATAAAACTATCACACTTATTCGCACTGTCAAATAACCCCCATCAGTCTTTCTCAAAAATATGTCTAGAGAATTAATTTCCGGTAGTGAAAGTCCGAATTTATCTGCAAAAGAAATTACAATAATAAAAAATGGTAATATTAAAGTTCATCAATAATATTAAGTGTTGCACTGCACTTCCTTCTCAGAGCCTCTGAAATAAATGTCGCTGTTCAAAGTTTCAACATCTTTTTCTCTTCCACTCTACCTTATCTGAGATATCTCTAAGTGCCTCCTCAGGCCTTGTTTCACACTGAATGTCTGTCGTATAATTGCCCCATTAATTACCACAGTAGCGATTTTATTCTATTTATTTGCTCTAACAGACGTATGAATTTATGTATGCTAATGGATGTATGAATGTAAGCACGCTAGTCTATTTCTGCTTCTGATGTGCGTGCGTTTTCCAATGTCCCATGTACACATCCTATTTAGTACACTGACGTCACAGTCAGTGCGGTCGGAAATGTTATGTCTTTATCTCGTTTGAACATCATGAAGAATTCACTGTTTATAACTTCTCTGGAGCTCCAAAACACTCGAGGCTGCACTGTTTTTGCATCCAACTGCCTGTCACTCGTTATCGACCTAATTAGTTTATACGTTTTGGATAATAAGAACCACCTCAGAAACGACCTCTGCAGGATGCAAATTGGTATGTATTTAGAAAAAGAAATAATATAGGAAGGGAAATCCCCGAGAAATTTGTGCTTCATTTACAAAATAAAACAAGAAATTATTGTGATTTTCAGAAAAGTTTTCCAAGCTACAAAATATGCTGCATTAATAAAGGAAGTAATTTGCCCAAAAATATTTCAAGAGTCTGATTTTTCAGCTTTGACCCAAGTCCCTACGTACGATACACGTTCTGGTCTGTGCAGGTCCTTGGCTTCTATACTGTGATTGGAAGGTTAGGAGTCAGTCAGATGGGCTACATGCGACTCTCCCCTGTACCGTCTCTTTCTAAAGCCAAAAGGTAAGAGCCACTTTCTCTCTCAGTAGGACAGGTGAAGAAGCCGCTACATGCGTACAATTTCTATTTGGATGCAAATCATGTACATGCATAAAACAACACACTACTCCCCCCCCACCACACACGTACACACACGCACACACACACACACACACACACATATATATATATATATATATATATATATATATATTATATATATATATATATATATATATAATATATATATATGTATATATATGTATATATATAGTATATATATGATATATATATATACTATATATATATATATAATATATATATTATATATATATATACATATATCTATCATACACTGCTACAGCTAGAAAGATAAGAGGCTGGATGTAGGTCCTGACCAGTTCCGACTTTATTTCCAAGCCATCACGAAGGACTGATACATAGTATTAGAAATTACAAATGTATATACCACAGATACAGTGTTCACAAACATACATAACCGTTTTGAGACTACAGGTCCTCAACCACCAACAGGTGTCAATAGTAGACTCAATATATCCACACCTGACAGATGTCAAGGAGGCGTGGGTGGAACCCTCATTAGTACTGCTGCCCTCTACTGTGTTTACAAATACAATAATACTTATTTCATACATCTCTACAGGCTGCCTAAAATATGTACAAATTTCTTTTGATATTAAAGGATCATGTTTATACATGCCTTAACTGATATTTATATTATGGCCATAACTTTCTTTGATAAAGTTAGATTCAATGCTATTCCTTTCCAGTACATTATTAGAATACATAATCTTTTTTGCCCCTTCGCAGTTGATAGTATGATTGCCCTCACCTACATGTAAAAAAAAATAATAATAATAATAATAACACTCTTTACACATGCACATCGCACACTTTTTCTATGTTGTTCTCTTCTCTTTTCCCAGTACTTTTACTTTACCCGTTTGGCCAATATAGAAGTTGTCACAAACGTATATTGAATTTTATATACACATCCTTTTGTATTGTTGGGAGAGTTCTTAATAAGTATATGTTTCATGTTTTTTTTTTCTTAAATTGAGACATTAAACACTAAAATTCTCTGAAAATGGGGGAATATCTTACATATTATCATTACAAGGTGTTACAAGCAAGTTTTTTTGTTTTTTATATTTTAAGGTTCTTTTTGGGTTTGATGTATGGTTTTTTTTTGTCGCTTCTAATCTTATATATATACATTTTATATATATTCAGGGCTACATATACGTAATGCTCTTAAAATTATAGATGTGAAAGCTGCTTTGACCGGAATAAAGACGCGCATAGGAAGAAATATAAGCAAGATTTCTGTAACCACTGTTTACAGATGCTACTTCTCTGTATGAAGCAATCCAAAAAGGGTGAGCGTCCATCATTTTACGACTTCTACAGTGAATTTAATTAATGGAACAGCTGTGCTCAAATCGGAGGCAACATGATTCTTTTTGTACGGCCCAAAATCCCAGAAACAACATAACCTTGACAAGTGGTTTTAAACTTTTTTTTATTCATTCACAATGTCATACATGTCAACAAGTTTATGAATTCCCAGATAGCACTATTTTTTCAATGCTTATGTAAATATGATTCCTTTTATGCACTGGTATAGTTCGTCACGTGTGATTTGAATTTTTTTTTACATTGTGATAAGGTCAGCAGTGCAGTCCATGACAGTGTTCTTAAGATGCTCTTCAGGTTGATCAACATAACTACCGCTGAAGCATTGTAACAGTAGTTCAAACAGTCATACCAAACATTTTCAAAATAGGAATATGAATTACAACAAGTTTTCTTTGAATGTTGAAGTTTTAGGCTGTGTTCAAGCTGCCTGTATGTTGTAAAATGATTTATAGGCATAAAAAATAATCTAAACCTTCTGAGATGTAATCTTAGTTACTAAAGTATTTATTGGTAGAGATTACCTGTTCTTTGAGAAATAAAAGATGACAATGATTTTAATTAGATGGAGAAGATGACTATTAATCGAAATATATTTTAGTATTAATGGCAAGGCGTTTGGGAATACATGTTTTTTTTTCCATTGGATTGAAATATTAATTTTTTAAAAGTCTTTCTGCTCCCTTTTGATGTATAAATATATCATAAGGCAACTTGAAGTGCATGGCCAGAAATTGTTAAAATAGAGATGTGATTGCAAAGAGTTGTAATTATTTCTAGTAATTAAAGAAATCTAACACACCTAGGCCTAGGAAAAAACCTTGGCTTTAACAAAAGAATAAATGCATAGACGAATACTTGCTAGTAAGCAAAATTTTTTTTAATGGTTAAGAAATATAACTTAAACCATTTCATTTTAACGAAAATCGGAATATTCTTCTACAAACAAAAAGTAAATGGTTTCAAAATAACTCCATTGTCACTACTCTTATTGACCAGTGTTACACTAGGTGGTTCATGTTGTGCAGCCAAGCCCACTCAACTTTCTATTTCTGTATTACTTATTTAAATTTGTTCAGCATTGAGGTGTAAAAATAATCAAATAGGACTATTTCATATTTTTATGGTTGCATTTCAAGCAATATTAATGTTATGACAATTTTTTTTATTTCGTTTTTATCTAACATTCAAACTGATGTTTGAAGATGACTTTTTAAAATTTATTTATTTATTTTTGTCAGATGCACCGGCTATGGTTGAACGAAAATTTTGTAAATGTGGAACATGTGAAATTTTCTTACTGTTTTGAAATGTGTGAGAGATTTCACTCGCATGAAACATATTATGGTCTTATTGTATACAACAATTGTATTCTTGCATTGAAACAGTAGATAAATAAGGAGCATGTTAGGTTCCCAATTTGTGAATTTTGAACGAAATCCTATGAAATCGTGTAGTATCACTTATGAGCTTAGCTGTACGAATTGGTTTAACTTGGCAAAAGGAATTACATTTTTAAATGTTTTGTTTTCAACAAATTCCATATATAATTTACTTATCACTGGTGATAGAGGGTTTCCACTGCCATAACAAAATTTTGTGAGTAAAATTCACCATTAATTTAAAATTTACATTCTTTTACACATAATCTAATCAGGTCAACTAGAGTGTTCCTAGGAAATTGGATTTCCAGCAGTGTGATCCTAATCAATTCATATAAACACTCCAGCATATTAGTTGAACCCACCTCTGTGAATAGTGATTCCACATCAAAACTCGCAAGCCTGGATTCACTGTTAATCTGTACATTATTAATTTATGCATTAGGTCCACATTATTTCTTATATCAACATTAGAAATCGTACCTGGTACTAGGTTAAGAATATCCACTTGTTACTTCACTAGTACTATAAGATCCACAACCAGTTTTACTCGTACAGCCATGTTCATAAGTGATACAACATGACTGCGTAGAATTTTCGTTCAAAATTCACTAACTGGTAACTATCATGCTTCATATTTACCTCTTAATTTAATGAGAAAGAACGATTATACCTTAAAATAAGGCCATTATATGTTTCATAAGAACGAAATTTGTCAATAGTTTCAAAACTGTAAGGAAATGTTATGTGTGCCCAAATTTCAGAAAAACAGTGTAGAAACATTTCCAAAACTCTCGTTCAACCAGCGCCATGTATTCGGTAAGGTAGCCCTCAACAAACCAAGGTTCAAATGTAAAATAAATAAAAACTAAAACAAATTTTTATGCCATTTTTAATGTTACATTACAACCATAAAATTCTAAATAAGCCCCAATGTTCCGTGTGGAATTTACATACATTATCAACATAGTATAAGTCACTGTAACAGGAAAAAAGGCTATTTGGCAACTGTTGCATTTGAAATCTTAAATAATACGAAAATAGTCATATTGAACAATATTTGAGTTTGGCAGCTATTTCAGGACAATTAGTATATATTATAGGGAGCATAGAAACCACGTAGACAATCTGAATGGCTGGTTAGGGGGGCGGGGGGAGTTGGGGCGCAAGCTGGCCTGGTTCTGTGTCATGTGATTTAAAAGACACAATAGAGTGACAGAAAGAAGCTTCTAGAACAATTGTGTTTGTGAGTATGAGTGGTGTATCTAAAGAGTCATGATAGGGGAATATAATAAGGTACCATGCAAATAGGTATATGATTCTCGCAATAACTTGTGTTTGTGGAACAGCTGCCTGTGGGAAGGCGCATAGTTTGTGAGTGAAGGTGGTGGACCATTTTCATTATTTCCATTGCACATGTTTTATTGAACATTTTCCATATGCAGTGTCTGAAGCCCATAATTCTGTGAAGTGACTGGGAGACGAGTTTTCCACCTTTTGGTTTGCTTTTAGTTTCATACTCTAAGGACCCTTTTATTTTTTTTCCACAAGTATCAGCTGTTTTTATGATTTTCTACAAGAAGTAACCTTTGTTTTTCCTCAGATGTATTTGATTATGCTCATGTGATAAGGGAATTTTTTGACAGATAGCCATGACTTCGGTCATGGCAGATATTTAATATGATGAGAGATTCAATTTTCCATTTACTACTTATCTGCTAGAAGTAAGGACTGTCATGCGCCTAACTTCTTCAATTCGTTTTTTTTCTGTTGGTATGTTAAGTTTGGTAATAAAAGTGGAATTTGTTTTGATAGACCATGAGTTTTGTTTAGCTATTTATAGATAAGACTGACGCAACTATGGTACGTGGCGACTTGCAGGAAGTAAGCGGTTTTTTTCTTTAATCTTTGGGTATTTGATGATAGGAGGTAGCGATGGGGAGATCACACACATTATTGAAGGCTTTCGATTCGTTTACTTGTAATAGCTTTTCCACTTTCCTATTAAAACCATTATTCAGACGGTTATATTTTTTATTTCTTTATGTGTGCTATTATTGCTCAAAGCACTATTCAGTTTTCTATATACTTAGTCCTGTTTAGAAGTACAAGAACAACTTATTTGTCTGTTTTTGCAGTTCATTGATGACGACCATAAATCTTTTGGGGAAGTTTGTGGTGTCTGACTGTTTTCATATTTCCATAACATCACTCCCAAAACTATGCTCTCTTCTTTGCTAGATAAATCACTATATTTTTCCAAATTGCACAGTACTTTTCGTATCTTTTAAACTATTCATACTTCCAGTTTGTTAAAGCAAAAAATTAAACCGTACACTACGGCACTGATCATATTTTCCATCCAGGTGTTGTTTGATAAATTACCGACACATTTATGACTCGCGTTGGCGGTCCCAGGGCTTATTTCGATCAGCAATATCATTTCATTGTTGTTTTTACATTTAAGATTCCGCTATTCCTCACATCACATAGTGACATAACAATATTCAAGTAGGGAATCTTTCCCCTCTAGCGATATTGAAGATCCTTTTTTCTCAATAGATCTTCAAAATTCGTTTTAGTTTTTAATATCTCAATGTTGATATGCTATCTCCTATAGGCCTGTGTAAACTTGATCCTACCTTATCAAAGCAATTTTTAAAACGCTAAAATTTTTTAGGGAAGCAGTGGAGATGTATGAAAAAAAGGAAAAATTACCCTATTTATAAACATAGCAGTACTAATAAGCTAACCAGTCCCTCCTGCCTGACATTTGTCAGGTGTGGATTTGTGGTCTCATATGATGTGTATGTTTATCTGCATTGACCTTTGAGAATGAAAGGGGATTTCTACCGAAATGAGTTTTTGAGGCCACTCCTACCTTGACATGTCAGTGGGGATCTATAGGCTCAAACAGCTGTGCATGTTTCTTTAGTACTGTCTCTGTCTCTTGTATAATTGTGATTCTGATACGGTGTATCAGTCCCTCGTCGATGGCTTGGAAATAAAGTCGAAATTGATCAAGGCCTATACACCCTGTCTCTTATTTTTAACCTGTGGTATTGTGTGATAAATAATTTAATTTACTAAAGTAATTATATGAATTTATGTATATATAAACTTATATATAATGAATTAGTTTTTAATAGAAGTATGAATGTTAATACTTTAAGTTTTAATGTATTACAATGCAGATCTTCCAACATCTTACTTGAGGGTGCTGCGTTCAGAAATCTTGATAATTCTGTCATTTTTGTAATTGTTGAATGCTTTTCACTGCAGATTGTGTTCTTATTACTTTGTGGGTCAATGCGTCCTGTGGCTGACATTCCTCTTCTCTGGCCTCGTGGCCTACGTGGGCCTACAGCGACTGTGATCCGCTAACCTCCGGAAGGATACGAAACCGACCAGATTCTTCCCTACTTGTGGTCCACAAGATCTCCCACGTGCCCGGCATGGCCGGACTCTTCGCTGCAGCCGTCTACAGTGGCATGCTTAGGTGAGGCTCTGAGCACCTCGTCAGTCAGAGGTCTTTAATGATTATGGGAACAAGGGTGAAGGTTCTCAACTCTCTCTTAATGTAATCTGAAAAGGATTTTTGCAGTGGGATACGCAAGTACTAAGTATCAAAATTCTACGCCCATAGGATTATGTACAACGATATGGCTAGTTAGATATAATATTTAGATATTTTCAGTTAGGTGCTTTGGGTAGGGTGATTAAAAAGACAACATTCAAACAATGTGAGTAATGCGTGTGTGGGACCTGGTTATTTGTGTGCGTATGTGTCCAAATTCCAGATAAAACAGATTTTGAGGAAAAAGCAACATGTTGTTCTTATGTACATAGGTCATGGCATCCTGTGTGCACTGATGCTTGTATTTCGGCGAGCCAGTAAGCTGGAAGGCAGAATGATTTGCTGGCTTATATTTTCAGTATTACCATTTTCTGTTCAGCGCATCTTGAAGTTGAATATATCGTTCTGTGCGTGGTGTCTTTTGGTTAAGACGAATGTAAAGTAACCATTACAACTAATTTTTTGGTGTACATATCTACCGTGAACTGATAGGGTACTTCTTTCAGTCACAAGATCTGATTAAATTCTCCATCACGGACAAAATGTGACAAGCATAGAAATCTATACGTGAAACTTTCTTCGCTATCTCTTGACCTGTTCAGGGAATGACTTGCTGTATTTCAAAATTATACACATCCTACCCATAAGGAAACATAATTGGGTATTGTAAGCTTTGTCGTAAGACCTTAAAGTGTCATTGATATTTTCGAGATTGTTGTGGCAGTGAGTCAAACCTATGTCAAGCTTCCCACATTCTTCCCCACCAAGATGAGAGCTACTTCATTCACTTGTTTGGTAGCACTTGAACCGACATACATGCTCACCAACTGGCTCTTATGATGACCTACTGATCGGGCATTTCTTCCTCCGCTCTAATGCATAATTATAGGAACGAACATATGTATGAGCTTCATGGAATATGTCTAGCAAATCGATAATTATCTGCAGTTCAATTTCTTCTTCTAGCTGAGTTTAGTGACAATGTCGGTTTACTTCATCATTCCCACCACCCATGAAATAGTATAACTGTACATATTGGTGTTCTTCGACACAGTCATTGTTTGGCATCGGCAGTAAGCTACCCAAACGATGATAACGATTTTTCTTGACCTTCTGGCCCCAAATTCCAAAAGGGGGGCCAGCGCCTCCTGCTATCAAGATTGGGGTTAAGACTCCCCTCTCCCCTGATCGGCAAATCAGAAGAGCGTAGGCATTTCTGCCCATTAATATTGTGGGAAACCCTCGTGCCCCCATTCTCATTGGGGTGTTGCCCCCCTTACTACTGAGGGTGCCATATGGGCCCCATATTGTGGAAGCCTATTTGTACCTATAGACACACTTGTACAAATATAGATGTCACCTTCGAAAGTCGTAAAAAAGATGAGGGTGTGTGAAAAAGAGTGGTTATGACTCACCCCGTTCTTAGGTGGGAGGGGTAATCTGGAGGGTAAAATTTGGTAGCCTAGCTTTTCAACTCTGAACGTTGTAATAAATGAGGGGGACAAAAAAAAATGGTTATGCCCCCTCCCCTTTAAATGGCTCTTGAATTTCTGATTTTGATTAAAACTTTCATTGGGGGAGGAGAGTCTATGGTAGAAATTTGGTAGTACTAACTTTCAGCTCCGAAAGTTGTAAGTAATTAGGGGGTATGGAAAAGGGAAGTTATGACCTCATTAGAAATGGCTCTCGAATTTTGGAATTTGCCTAAAACCTTCCCATGGGAGATGGGAGTCTATGGTAACAATTTAGCAGCCCTAGCTTTCATAGCCTGGGTGTGCATAACGAACAAACAGACAAATGAAGCAGGCAAAAATTGAGTTTTATATATATATACTAGCTGACCTCCCCAGAGCTGCCCACAAAACTCCTAATGACAACTGATGAAACTCTCTCTGTCCTCCCAAACCCCCTCAACTTTCTCTCTCTCTCTCTCTCTCTCTCTCTCTCTCTCTCTCTCTCTCTCTCTCTCTCCTGTTAAGATTGTTGCTTCAGTTGAAGCATTGGGAGTGTCACTATTCATCTCAGCAATCTCAAAAGCTATGGATTAGAAATTAATATCTGTAGTTTTTGGTTATTTACAGATGTAACCACCTTACCACCCGCTCCTCACCCCCTTTCTAAACTTGGACTTAAATGGCACCGGAAGTGTTACTATTCATCCCAGTGAACTTGAAAACTATAAATTAGACATTAACATTTGTTGTTTTTAGTTATTTTTATATATCATCTCATTCCACTCCTTTTCACCTCCCCCTTCCTTTCTATTGGGCCTGAACTTGGATTTGAAGGCCATTGGGAGTGTCACTATGCATGTCAGCAACCTCAAAAACATGTGGATTAGACAGTGTTTTCTCAACTTTTTTTCACCAACGCACACCTAAGATCTCATAAGAATATCTGTCATTTTCTGTTATTTTTATATGTCAACCCCTTCCCACCCCCTTCACTCAGTAGTAAGGGTTCAAACAAACCCCTTTATTACCGGGGGCTAAAGTTGGACTTGACAGGCAACGGAATTGTCACTACTCATCTCAGAGACCTCAAAAAACTACAGATTAGAAACTAATATTTGTTATTTTTGTTGCCCCTTCACACCCCTTCTCATCTCCTCCTCTTCCTATCAGGGCTGAACAAAGAATTCAAGGCCATCTGAAGCATCAACATTCATCTCAGTGTCCTTGAAAGCTATGGATTAGACACTAATATCTGTTGTTTTGGTTATATTTACATGTCACCCTCTTCCTAACAATTCACACACCTCTTCCTATTGGGTTAAACTTGGACTGGAAGGGCAACAGGAGTGTCACTATCCATATCAGCAACCTCAAAAACTATGGATCAGAAAGTAATATCTTTTGTTTTTGGTTATTTTCATATGTCATCCCCTTCCCACCCCTTTTCAACCCCCCTCCCTAGGGCTGCACGTGGACTTGAAGGACATTGGGAGGGTCATTATTCATCTCAGCAACCTCGAAAACTATGGGTTCTACTCTCGTATCAGTTTTTCTTGCTTTTTTTTTACATCACCCTTCCCATCCCTTTTCAAACCCTTCTCTATTGGGGCTGAACATGGAATTATAGGGAACCAGGAGTGTCATTGTTTATCTCAGCAACCTCAAAAACTATGGATTAGACAAGTGTTTCTCAAACTTTTTTTTTACCAACGGCACACCTAAGATCTCATAAGAATAACATAGCAAACTTGTCCAAATTTAAAAATTATATACATCTAAATATTATGAGATGGAACCACAACTTTATTTCAATATTTCTATTCAGTCAAGTGCGAAGCCTGTGTCTGGTGTGTTTTGCGACTTCTTCAATATTTGGTTGAATGTGCGATAAGCAGAACCTCATTTCTTCTTCAGTTTGATGTTATTTATGGTTGAGAATCCTAATTCACATAAATAAGAAGTAGAGGTTTGTAACGGAAATGATGAATGTCTCTTTTTTCGGTCAAAATATGCAAACAATTCCTTGTATAATTCGTGAACGCGAATTAACACTTTAACTTTCCACCGCCATCGAACTTTCGTATGC
Source organism: Macrobrachium nipponense (assembly GCF_015104395.2). Taxonomy (NCBI): domain Eukaryota; kingdom Metazoa; phylum Arthropoda; class Malacostraca; order Decapoda; family Palaemonidae; genus Macrobrachium; species Macrobrachium nipponense. The sequence continues at coordinate 42,087,014 of NC_061095.1, read as the reverse complement.
AAAAGTAATTTAACATGCTGTGACTCCATTTCTTTGCGTAGTTGTTCTAATAATCTTGACGCAAGGCCCTACTTTTAATATAATTGACTCTTTCAACTCCCTGGTGCACGCTTGTTGTAAATCTTCCTGTGATATTTTTGAAACGAGAACTTCTGTGTAGAAAGCATTGATTATGAATAAGATCTGAGCTTTCTTTTTCGAGGAGGGATACAAATCCTTTGAGACAGCCTTACACACATGGGGCTCAGTCAGTGCAAATGCCGACACAAGACCTCCAAGTTAAGTTAATTTCTTTAAAGTAGCCTGTTATCATATATATATAAAAAAAATGTAAGTCTTACTATTCACGTGGAACCGAAATCTTATTTTCGGATGTCTCGTGGCACAGCGGTTGAGAATCACTGGTTCAGACAATAATATCTCTTGTTTTCATTAATTTTTATTTTGACGCCTTTCCAACCACCCTTTCCAGATCCCCCTTTGGTGCCAGTAATGCCTTAGCCCCACAGTATTCTTTCCCCGATGGTAAGTTGAATGTATACCAAGTTTGGTTGAAATTGTTTAATGCGTGTAAAAGTGTATGGGGTGCAAATACAAACACATACATACATACATCCATATATTTATATATATATATATATATATATATATATATATATATATTATATATATATATTATATATATATATGTATATATATATATATATATATTACACACACACACACACACACCACACATATATATATATATATATATATATATATATATATATATATATATATATATATATTATATATATACACACACACACACGCACACACACACACACATATATATATAATATATATATATATCTATTATATATATATATATATATATATAGATATATATATATATATATATATATATATTCGTTAGAACTGAATGGTAACTAGTGGAGTTATTTATTTATTAAGATTACAAGCTTTCAAGGACTACTAGTTCTCATTATCATTTTGATACTTGATAATGAGGACTGGTTGTCCTTGAAAGCTTGTAACGTTTTTGAATAAATAACTCCGCTAGTTACCATCCAGTTTTAATGAGGTTCTCCTAGTATTTGTACCATTCATGTATATGATATATATATATATATATATATATATATATATATATATATATATATATATATATATATATATATATATATATGTATATATATGTATATATATATATATATATATATATATATATATATATATATATATATATATATATATATATATATATTTATGATATATATATATATATATATATATATATATATATATATATATATATACATATATATATATATATAATATATATATATATATATATATATATATGCATATATATATATATATATATGATATATATATATATATATATATATATATATATATATATATATATATATATCTATATACATATATATATATATATATATATATATATATATATATATATATACTATATATATATATATATATATATGTATATATATATATATATATATATATATATATATATATATATATATATATATATATATATATATATATATATATATATATATATATATATATATATACATATATATATATATATATATATATATATATATATATATATATATATATATATATATATATATACATTTGCTATAGAATTCCTGACATTCGCATTATTTTGTAGTTTTCCTAAAATTCAATTGTAGGCATAGAGTAAAAATGCGACAAATTATACAAAAATATGTAATTTTTACTCTTTAGAAATTGGTTAAATACAAAAACTATAGTGGCCTTTGCTTTTAATGAATATGCAATATACAAACGTGAGTTAAGCTGTATGGTGTAGAATTAATCTGTTCTTGACTATCAAACTGTTCTGATAGTCCGTCCACTTTTAATCTTTGTTTTAATGTCACATGCAGTGTGGTTGAACATGACAAAAAATATTAGATTAAATTTAAAAGGTATCACAGTATTTCTTCTTTGTTACTATCTATTTCACTCACAATCAAAATGCTGTATTATCCCATTTCCTCGTGAAGTTTCATTTTAATATGATGAAAAATTTGAGAGAAGGAACAAATGAAAAGCTAATGCTCTTCCTTATCAGCTCTGTGTCATCGTACGCGAATTCCTCAGCATCTCTGATCTGGCAGGATTTGTTGAGTGAAATGAACTTCTTCAAAGGATATTCGGATATGGCGGCGACCAGGATGCTTAAATTCCTCTGTAAGTATTTTCTGAATATTGCTAAAAGCTTATTGTTCGAAAATATCTCCAGTATTAATTTTTTTTTTATATTTAATCCATTAAACTAATTATGTGTAATTATGTTTTTTTTGTTTTTCAAAAATAATGACATCATTAATGAAATTAACGTTAGGAATAATGCAAGGTGCAATGAACTTGCATTTTGAAAGAATGAGATTGTGAGAGGTTGTGCCGGGTAAGGCTGCTAAAAAATGCCATATCATGAACGAGCTTTATCCCATAAATAGCGATATTCGCTTTATGAGATGTGGCATGATAAATGGTTCTGGAAATGTGGAATACGTAAGAAAATACCCCATCAACTAAATTTCCCTTAAATAATTGACAGCCGCCTCTAGTAAAGATAAAAAAAAAATATTCTGAAAATACTGAGGAGGCTAAGGAATACCCAAAATCCATCAATCTCCCAGTTCCTCGTTCATGACGGTCGTCTCTGGAAAAGAAGTAGATTAAATGGTTCTGGAAATACTCAGAGGATAGAATATACCAGCTTCTTAAATGTCATCTCTCACCCCTTTATTAAGGATAATAGTTTTATCTGTTAAAGAAGTTAAAATGTTCTGAAAAGACGTTTAAGGGTACAGAATATTGTATATTGTAAACCGTCTTCGCCTTTTCCTTTAAAGGATGATTCTCTCCTTGGGAATAGGAGTGGGTTGAATGCTTCTGGAAATCCTGTTATGGATAGATGTTACCAGACTCCGTAAAGCTCCCACACCTTTGCCCCTTCAAAGATTCTGTAAACCTCCTTCTTATTTTCTTCAGCAAATGATGGCAGATGCAACTTTAAAAAATACATTGAAAAAAGAAATTAGAAAAAGTCTTATTCTCTAAAGTAACCCCGCCCCCTCCCTCTTTTAAATTTCACAACTTAAACGGTGACATTACCTATCAGAACTGCTTCAGGAAATCCTAATGATGGTATCGAATACCAGACCCAGGAAGCCTTCCTCATATCACTTCTTACTTGTTGGAAAATGTCTCTAGAAAAAGGAAGGCTAAATGGCCCTTGAAACACCAAAGAGGCAGGGAAATGCTAGAGTCAGGAAACTTCCCCCAGTTCTCCCTTGCAGTGATTTTCGAAATTTTGAGGAGGGAAGAAAATACCAGGTTCTATAAATGCAGCCCACTTTTTACCCCTTATTAGTGAAAAGAGACAGGTTAAACGTTTCTTATGCTAAACCGCTCTCTAAAACATTTTTTTTTTCTTTTAATACCCGATAGGGCAGAGAATGCATCTTTAAAACTCCGAAAAGTTTCTCCCAATAAAAGATGACGGTCCCATTTCGAAATGAGGTGGGTTTAATCATTCTGGAAATACCGGAGAAGGTAGAGAATATCTGATTATCTGAACTTTCTCATTTTTCAGCTGCTGTGATTGGAGTGTCAGCCATCGGCTTTGCGATGCTTGTGAAGCAGCTGGGAAGCATCGTAGCGGTGACAAACAGCTTCTTGAACGCCCTTGGTGGGTCTATGATTGGCATTTTCATTGCTGGCATGTTTGCCCCATGGGTTAATACAAAGGTCAGTGGTTTCCATCATGAGAAATTGTCATGTAGTAGCTATATCCTATATTATCTTCATTAGCTAAAGGTTTCTGTTGATTTTATAAGCTATAAAATAATGCAGAAGTAGTTGTCATTTAAATATACATGTATTTTATATATTTCCTCTTTTCACAAATAAAATAAATCCAAGAAACTTCCAGTGTAAATATAACGGATATTAGCTGCTTAATAAAGAAAAAAATAACGGTAACTTTTGTTGATCAGAAATTCGGAAACACAATCTTCAATCACGCATTCCTCGTTTTTGCTTCCAACTTATTACCTACGATCATATAAAGGTTGAATTATATTATTGGCCATGTCTTAATAAAAATTCCCGCATGATCTGTCAACAAAGAATGCATAACATGCTATTCAGTCTTTCTTTAATCTTTAAGAGGATAAAGTAGAAAACCCATAGTTACTTTAACATTTGTTTCAGAAGAATGATAAGAGTTGTACAGTAGGAGTAATGTTATTCTCTCTCTCTCTCTCTCTCTCTCTCTCTCTCTCTCTCTCATTTTTATTTCCATCAACACAGAAATCAGCTTTTGCACTCCCCACAAAAAGTTCTGTATATCCTATTCAATACCTGCAAGTTGACTGTGGAACGAGCTTGTGTACTTAATTTTTCCAAAAGATAACTATTACCTAATAGCTTTCCTCTTATCAATCTTTCGAGCTATTTCTTTAAGGTTTAACTTTTCTGTGTCTACCAGATAACAAGTAATCCGCTTACCCTTTCTCAGATATCTCAGGGTATGAGAGCACTGCTGAGATAGCACTGATCGACCAGCGCTAGTTATAAACTGAATAATTTCTTCGTTACAACTAAGTCAGTTTCTCTGGCATCCCCTCTCATGTCCTAATCTTGTAATTTTTCTGACATCATTTCAGGGTGCATATGCAGGGTTTATTACGACATTATCCTTCAACATGTGGCTGCTAGTTGGACAATTCATAACTGGTTTTGAAAAACCAGAGATGCTTCCATTGTCAATAGAAGGTTGCCCAAAAAATCTATACCATTTAAATTCGACTTCAAATCTTTTAATTGATTACACAACAGAAAATCTGTCATATTCAACAAAAATGCCTGAAGACGAACCACATGAAGAGTAAGTGACAAAGTGTTTGTTGAAACTTCGATTGTGATGTTATTTTTACTTTATTATTTTTATATCAATCATATGTTGTACATTCAATACGTAAAAAGCTCTGTCATATTATCACATAATTAAATACCTACAACACACACACACACACACACACACACACACACACACACACACACACACACATATAGTATATATATATATATATATATATATATATATATATATATATATATATATATATATATATATAGATATATATATATAAATAAATGTACATCTTAATATACATTTGACTTACTATCAATCTGGAAAATAATATTATGGATGAGACATCACTGGCACCAAAGTGGGTGTAGGTGGGAAGGGGGTGACATAGAAATAACCGAAAATGATAGATATTTGTCCAATCCATCGTTTTATAGGTTGCTGAGATAAATAATGACTCTCCCCTATACCCTTTCAGACCAAGTTCATCCCCAATAGGAACAGGCGGGGAAATAGTGAGAAGTGGTGAAGAATAAAATGTAAAAATTAGAGATACCATTGTCACCTCTATAGTTTTTGAGGTTGATGAGATGAATAGTGACACTCCGATGCCCTTCAAGTCCAAGTCCACCAATCAATTATAATTTCCCTTTATCAATATCTGAGGTAGATCGATTTGGATACTGAAGATTTCATGCTTTATGCCTTTTGTGTGTAAGTGTGTGTGTATATATATATATATATACATATATATATATATATATATATATATATATATATATATATATATATAATATATATATGTATAACAGAAAGTTAGGAACGTGATAAATCCATAAATAAAGATAAATGCCACGAAGGTAAAAATAAACGAAGGAGTCTGTGAGATCTTTCGGCTGAAAAGCCCTTTACTGAAGCAGCTACTAGGAAAATAAACGAGGAGTCTGCGAGATCTTTCGCTGAAAAGCCCTTTACTGAAGCAGCTACTTGCAAGGAAAAATAAACGAAGGAGTCTGCGAGATCTTTCGGCTGAAAAGCCCTTTACTGAAGCAGCTACTGCAAAGGAAAAATAAACGAAGGAGTCTGCGAGATCTTTCGCTGAAAAGCCCTTTACTGAAGCAGCTGCTTCAGTAAAGGGCTTTTCAGCCGAAAGATCTCGCAGACTCCTTCGTTTATTTTTCCTTCGTGGCATTTTATCTTTATATATTAGTATAATTATAATATAATATATAATATATATATCTATATATATATATATTATAATATAATATATCTATATATGTGTGTGTTGTGGTGTGTGTGTGGGTGTGCGTCTTGTGGCATGTGGATATATATATATATATATATATATATATATATATATATAATATTATAATTATATATCTATATATATATATTACTATATAGAATATATATTATTAATAAATATATATAATATATATTATATATTATATATATATATATATATATATATATAATCTTTACATAGATATAATTACATAATATCTATATAATTATAATATATATATATTATAATATAATTATATATATAATATATATATAATATATATTATATATATATAATATGATATATATATATATAGATATATATATATATATATATATATATCTAATATATAATATATATATAATATATATATATTATACTAATATATATGTCCGTGGTGTGTGTGTGGTGTGTAGTGTGCGTTGTGCATGTATAACCTATTATATATATATAATATATATATAATATATATAATATATATCTATATTATATTAAGATATATAACATATATATATTATATATATATAATATATATATGTATATATCATCTATATGTATTAATACTATATATACTATAATATAATATATATATATAAATATATATATATATTATATAAATCTGTTTCCGTGTATGTGTATAATAATTATCTTCCTGTACCATATTTGCAGACAAATGGAGAAAAGTATCTATGATTTGAGTTTTTGCTATACAGGGGTCATTGCAATATTTGTATACTACATAGTGGCGTCCTTCATCTCAGTCCTGACAGGTGGGTTCACTGTTATTATATCTAATATAGAATAATTGAACATGAGAAATATAACCCACGAACGTTTACTAATTGCATGACTCAATAGTCAATGTTGAAAATTCTTTTTTCGAGAAAAAAAAAACTCGATCTTTATAGTAAAGAATATCTGGTGGTTTCCATATTATTATTATTATTATTATTATTATTATTATTATTATTATTATTATTATTATTATTATTGTTGTTGTTGTTGTTGTTGTTGTTGTTGTTGTTGTTGTACGTAGAATCAGAGATATGGAAAAGCCGAAAAGGTTTCTTGGTTTCTGAGGAAGTTCCCTATTTTGGCAATATTTGACTATATAAGAACGTCATATACAGATGGTATGAATAACCAAATAAAGATATAGAAATCAAAAGAGATGATTTGGAGTCAAGTAGCATTGTAAGTTTATCCTTATCTCTAAAGATGTTTGTAAATTTCTTTGTAACTTTTCTCAATAATGGCTAGTGACGATCGATTTCCAATTTTTATGCAGATCGTCTCTTTTTAACGCTATACCACGTTATAGGCCGCCATAAACCAGATTAATGTAACCTTGCTATTAAGTAAAATTATGTTTCCTTTATTTATTCTAGGTCCATGAATCCCTCTGTCGTCGACGTTCGACTGATTCATCCCAGGTGTTTGAAACTGTACAAACGCCTCTGGGGCTTCTTCGATGATTCTTTTTCTGCAGACAAGGAAAGTGCCCAAAGTAATACGGCTGGCTTCACTAAAGCGATGGTCAGAAGTGGACTCTGAACTATTTCATACATCTATTATTAAAGATCTTCACTTTCACAAATATAAAAAAGTTTCTTGTTTGTTGTGTTTCGTGGGGCGCTTTCTGATCAGTAAACATACGATAACATTATGGAATTTGCAACTGTATATTTATGTATTAGTGGTTTTTCCCATTTTTATACCTGCATTACTAATAAATATACTGAAAGTTAAAGTTAAGTATATCTTAGTTTCACCAGACCATGGAGCTGATTAACAGCTCTCCTAGGGCTGGCCCGAAGGATTAGATATTTTTACGTGGCTAAGAACCAACCTACAGCTTATTGTGGGATGCGAACCAACCACATTATATCGAGAAATGTATTTCTATCACCGGAAATAAATTCCTCTGATTCCACGTTGGCCAAGCCGAGAATCGAACTTCGGGCCACCGGATTGGCAGCCGAGCGCGGAAACTTATAAATGTAGTGAAAAATAGATAATTTAGATTAGTGGGACACAATTGTTTTAATGGATGCACTTATGAAAAATAATCTTGATACACTTTAGTCTTAATTGGACAAATCTAACGTGGTATGATGCTCAAAGGGAACATTCGCTGAGATTACTCAGGCCTTACAAATTCAGTATCATTTATTTTATCAGTATTGTAAAAAAAACTGTTAAAACAAATACCATTGAATTTGCTTTTTTATTGTTTTTTTTTTAATTAACTTCCAGATAGTACTTATGATCTCATTAAACTAGATAGTTACTTTGCTTATATAATTTTATGGAAATGCAATGTTACCTTTCAGCGATTATTTGGTTCACTGATGAAACATTTTGCGTTCAAATGTTACGGATTTGCTAAACCTTTTAAATTACTATATATATATATATATATATATATATATATATATATATATATATATATATATATATATATATATATATATATATATAATATATATATATATATATATATATATATATATAGAAATAATTATCACATGACCGTGATTCATATATATCATTCGAGCTACAAATGTCCTTCAATATCTAATTCGCTCTACCTCGGAATTTATATATTTTAATATATGCACCGAAGGGGAATTTTTAGTTGATAATAATTTCGGTCCCCTCCATGGGGATCGAACCACCGCCCAGTGGGACGGGAACGTAATCAGGACGGACAGTGGATGGTTTATATATATATATATATATATATATATATATATATATATATATATATATATATATATATATGATATATATATATATATATTATATATAATATATATAATATATATATATATATATATATATATATATATTATATATATATATATATATATATATATCAGGAAAACCATACGTATAAAGGAAAAGGTGTCCAATCAGACGCCAGTCATATAAAAGCGTTTTATTAAGAAACGTTTCATGTTGTCACCAACACATCAGTCTGCAATTGAAATTCAACATTAAAATAAACTTATAAATTAAACTGAATTATAGCCATTTGGGATTAAGTTACAAAACTGGGTCCAAAATCTCTAATCCCAAGTTCTCTAATATAAGAACGCACGCAAAAATTTGTAAAATCACCATCGATAAGAAATATTTCTCTATTATTGGTACTACAAAGCAAACTACCCTCCTAACTACCGTTGAGTCATTGTTTATTAAGCACCTGTCACGTAGTTTAAACTCCAACACCTCGTCATCTCCTCTCTCTCTCGCGTGAGGTTTACGTTGTGTGCAGACCTTACCGTTTTTAGTCACTCAGCTCTTTCCTTCTTTATGAATAGGTAGTTTTCTTCTCATTCTCTATTTTGACGTTCGGGGTATGTTTTAATTTTTATTGTAATTTTTAAGTTTATTTTAATGCTGAATTTCAATTGCAGAATGTTGTTGTGTTGGTGACAACACGAGACGTTTCTTAATAAAACGCGTTTATATGACTTGCGTCTGATTGGACACCTCTTCCTTTATATATATATATATATATATATATATATATATATATATATATATATATATATATATATATATATATATGTATGTATGTCTGTGTGTGAAAATGTGTATCTGTGTCTGGGTACAACAATTGTCATTTTTTATTTGCCATACTTCCGTTTATTTTCCCTTATATAGCTCTCAGTTTCATACAAGAAAGAAACAAGGCGCGTCTGATATCTACGACAATTCACTTAACAGCTGCCCAGCTCAACAACAACACCTCTGGCTGCTGACGAGAAGATAAAGTAAAGGTGACACCGCCTCCTGTCTCTAACACTGTGTGTATGTGTGTGTGTGTGTCTGCCGCCGCTTCACGAAATGCCACTGAAGAGGTCCTCTCCCAAGGGAAGGTCTGAACAGTGTTGTGTGGTCGCATTTCTCTTGTTTTCCCTCTAAATGCCACACCATTTTACCGAGTGATCTATTTTCTTTCTGGCTATTAGGTCTTGCTATTTTTACTGGCTAATTCACAGCTGCTGTTGATAAACAAATGCATTTTATAGTTCTTTTGTACCGAAAATGACGAGGCAAGTTTATGACATTGCACGTTTGTTTCGAGTATACACACATTTTGAACAACAACAACAACAATAATAATATTAATGTAATTAGAAAGCAGACCCTCTCTCAAGCATAGTTTATTAAAAGTAATGGCTACTTCAGCAGCGTTACACTTTTAGAGATTCTTCTCTATTTTGCGAATAGCGGCTTTTTCCGTGCTACTAGTAGAACGCCTATAGAGGTCATGGTCAAATACCGGGTCAAAATAGATGTATATATTTGAATTTTATAGATAAACTATGATACCATAATCATCAAAGTCATTAACGATTCTCTCTCTCTCTCTCTCTCTCTCTCTCTCTCTCTCTCTCTCTCTCTCTCTCTCTCTCTCTTTCTTAAAGCGAGCTTTCGTCTGGAGCTGCCAGATATCCTCGGGCTGGGAAGCTGAGGGTAGACCGATCTTGGTGCGGTGTCCGTCCTCCTTATATCTGTGGTTGACAGCAGGGGGTCTGCCCCATGCTTGTCTCCTACTGAACGATATGCTGCAACGCGACCATCGGCTCGAAGAAAGTGGCTTGAGACCTGGCTCAGGCAACCAATGAAAAGGAAGACTCACCGCCAGTAGCCAATAGGAGACAAGCATGGGGCAGACCCCCCTGCTGTCAACCAGATATAAGGAGGACGGACACCGCACCAAGATCAGTCCCCCCAACCCTCAGCTTCCCAGCCCGAGAGTACTGGCAGCTCCAGACGAAAGCTAACTAAGAAGAGAGAGAGAGAGAGAGAGAGAGAGAGAGAGAGAGAGAGAGAGAGAGAGAGAGAGAGAGAATCATTAATGACTATGGTATCATAGTTTATCTGTAAAATTCAAATATATACATATATTTTGACCCTGTATTTGACCATGACCTCTATGGGCGCTCTACTAGCCTGTTTAAGTAGCACGGAAAAAGCCGCTATTCGCAAAATAGAGAAGAATCTCTACAAGTGTAACGCTGCTGAAGTAGCCATTACTTTTAATAAAAATAATAATAATATAATAATAATAATAATAATAATAATAATAAAAGCCCTCCACTGAAGCCTGTGCAAGACACACCAGGTACCTTGCAGTAATAAGTAATACGAGCATAAACCAGAGGGATTGATAGAAAACGCTTAGACAAAGATCTTATGGGACAATGGTATCAGAACAGATAGGGTGATACGTGCAAATAGACTAGATTGACAAAAATAAGAAGAAAGTATAATTCATCGATTCCTAATATCATGTGACACAAAAGCATATGAGAAAGAAAGAGCAAACATTGATAAGTATCAAGACCTGAAAATAGAAATAAGAAGGATATGGGATATGCCAGTAGAAATCTTACCCATAATCATAAGGCAATAGGCACGATCTCAAGATGCCTGAAAAGGAACCTGAATATTAGATGCTGAAGTAGCTCTAGGACTCATGCAGAATAGTGTGCTCCTGGTTCCAGCGAACATAGTAAAAGTGAAGGAAGCAGGATACAACCTGGAACCCAACTCTATAATAACCAACTAGTCGAATAGGATGACTGTGACAGAAAAACTATAATAATAAACATATTAGGTTAGCTCTTAGGTTTTTATTCGTCCTCAGAGTTGAATTTCTCCTAAATTTCGAGTATAAAATTTTTTTTGAAATATAAATTATAGGGGCGATATAATGCTTGATATATGTCTGGTTTCCATAACCAGTCAATTATGTTTTCTGGTCATGACCTACGAAGAGTTCTTGATTTTTTTTTTTTTTTTTTGTTTTTTTTTTTTTTGAGAGACAGAAAGACGAAGGGAGAGCTCGAAGGAGGGACTAGAATTAAATGAACAGCTTTGACCATTTGTGAAAATAAGTCGGAAAACAATTCTTGTGTATGGCCTACTGATAATCGGGAGTCAAACTGACATTCTAAACAGCTGAAAGATATGAATGCTGAAAGCTAAGCAGGATTATCATGGCTTGTGCGGAGGACGTGTTCTAGTCATCGCCGAGTCCCTTTCACTATTATGCGAAGGAGCGAAACGGATGGTGGAATTCCAGGTAGGCTTCACTCAGCTTTAGAGGCAGGAATGACCTATTTCTCCTGACTCAACTAAGACATGCATACACATATACACACAAAAACGAATTATTCGTAATAAGTAATAAATAACATTTATCAGTGTACCTGAACTGTTATAGAATACCTCAGCGAATGATATTGATAATACTAATATTTGGGAGGAAGACCCTCTTTTAAACGAATTCTGTTTAATAAAACTGCAGAATTCAGCTAATTAATCTCATATATTATCTTTTCTATTTTTCTTATTACTCGCCTCTCTGGCTCAGCGATAATTCCTAATAATTAGCCAATATTCATATTGGGAGCAATCTAAATAATACAGAAAGTGATATCTTATTTAAAATACGATTTTGCTTCAGAATACTGGTATTATTAGTATATTGATATTCAGGAATACCGGGTCTCAGGTCCAGGTCGAGCAGGGCTTGTCGTCGGTTTAGGTACTTTTCCATAAGTGAGGTCAATGTCGGGCCAGGGTCGTCTCTGGTGCTTATCTGGTATTATTGCTAGTGTAGCTGGCTTACCGCGACGTTTCGACCTTCTCGCATGTCATCTTCTTGTCTGATCAGCAATAGAAGTGAAGAGATTGTGTTTACATGTCAGTATTTATAGCGACTCGAAACACAGAGCTGGTTTCTGATTGGTCGAGCTGGTCTTGGGCAAAGAGGAGGATCCTGCATTGATGGCACTCGAGTAGAGTGTCTGGGAATGGATGTCTGAGGCCCTGCCTGCGGTGATAAAATATGATCAAGAATTAAATGAACTACTGCTAGACGATGAACCCATTGAATGGGTAGAAAATTTCTTATACCTAAGAGTCAACAAGGACAGGCAACTGTCACTGAAAAAGGAAATGAAATACTATTAGAGAAGACAAAATGTCGATACAATGCTCTCAGGAGAATCACAGCCCTGAAGCAAGACGCCACATATCATATTCTGAATACCTTTTATATTCAAACTATGAGATCTTAGGTTGAGTATGCAGCCCCTGTACTCATAAGCCTCCAAAGCATACAAAGAAAGACTATGGAAGTCATACAAAATACAGCTTTGAGGCTCAGCACGGGAGCTCCAGTGTGGCAGACAAGATTAAGCATTCTAAGAGCAGAAACAAGACTGCCACCACTGGCATATCGAATTGATCAAAGAAATGTAGCTATACTGCTAAAGATCTTCAAAAGCAACGGGAATTATCCACTAAAATACAATGAACAGGTGTGTAAACTTGCACGAAGAATTAGAACCTCTCAAAAGCTTCACCGGCAACCTCCTTGCAACATTGAGGAGAATTGGCATTCAAGACATTGCTGCAGCAACCATAGGCGGCACACCCTCTGCAGCATACAAAAAGCCAGCAAATTGGGAGTCAGAGATCTTCAAAAATAACTTCACAACCTTCCCTGAAAGCAAAGCAGCTTGCACTCCACTGCAGTTGCAACAAGCAACATAAGATGCAATCACCAGCAATGCAGCACCCAACATATATTATGCTGATGGATCAGTAGATCTCAACATCCCAACAGCAGCAGCAGCAGTTTATTCAGCCTCTTTCAAAGAAAGTTGGAGACTTTCAAATAATGCCTCCACACTCCAAACTGAATTAATGGCCATTGCAAAAGCCTGAGAAGACCCCAAAAATAAACAAGTGAGCACCCAAATTCATACCCAGACCAAAGGCGTCATTCAAGTTATAACTAGTGGGATGTTAAAATATAACATTGCTCTCCTCACAAGCGTCTGTTCAATCGCTTCCCTTTACCAAAGTAAAGGCAGATTACTAAACTGGATTCCGAGTCATGATGGAATTCATGGCAACGAAGAGGCAGACGCAATTGCAAAAAGTCGTCTGCAATGCAGTAGCATTTGCATTTAATTGGGACCATCCTGCACCCAGTTAAAAAAGACCAAGTAGTAGGCATACCCCGCCATCAAAAAGAAGGAGATCAGTGTGAGGCAGGCCTTCCTCGAAGATTAAAAAACTGCCAAATGGTATCTAGAGACAAGCGATTTATAGCCGCACCATATATCCAGCTGGTGCTCCTAAATATCTAGCATGTTGAGGGGGTCGTTCGCTGCTGATTTTAAGGTGGTGGACAGGAGAATAAATGTTTCTTGAGTAATATTTACTTCTACTGCTGACCAGCCAAGTAGATGACCTATGAGAAGGTAGAAACGTCGCGAAAAACCAGCTACACTAGAAATAATACCAGCTGAACACCAGAGACACCTCCGGCCTGACATTGACCTCGCTTATGAATAATACCAACACTGACAACAACCCTTTCTTGACCTTAACCTGAGATTCACCATTGCTGTATACAAATGCAACATCAGTATTGAGAAAAAAATAATATTCTACATAAAAGTATCACATTCAGCATTATTTAGAAGTTCACTGAGCCAGAGAAGCGAGTAATAAGAAAAATACAAGAGATAATACATAGAATTAATTAGCTGAATTCGGCCATTTTATTCAACAAAATAATAATAATAATAATAATAAATAATACTAATCATAATAATAATTTAATAATAATAATAATTTTTTTTTTTTTTTTTTTTGCTCTATCACAGTCCTCCAATTCGACTGGGTGGTATTTATAGTGTGGGGTTCCGGGTTGCATCCTACCTCCTTAGAAGTCCATCACTTTTCTTGCTATGTGCGCCGTTTCTAGGATCACACTCTTCTGCATGAATCCTGGAGCTACTTCAGTTTCTAGTTTTTTTAGATTCCTTTTCAGGGATCTTGGGATTGTGCCTAGTGCTCCTATGATTATGGGTACGATTTCCACTGGCATATCCCATATCCTTCCTATTTCTATTTTCAGATCTTGATACTTATCCATTTTTTCTCTCTCTTATTATTATTATTATTATTATATTATTATTATTATTATTATTATTATTATTATTATTATTATTATTATTATTATTTTGGAAGGAGACCCTCTCGTAGACATGTTTTGTTAAAAATGATTGTTGCTTCAGCACTATTAATCTTGTAGAGAGTCTCCTCTATTTATCTGAGGACGGCTTTCTCATTGTTGCTCAGACTGGCGAGCAACGCAACAAAGGACATGGTAAAATTCGGTTGAGTCATTTGGTTTATTATTGCTTATACAATTCTTTCTCTCTCTCTCTCTCCAACGCGACTTTTCTTCCTGATCCTCAGGACATTATTAAGCAATAACTGCTGAGGTACTGAATTCGAGTGGCGAGTCCTTCTTCTTATATCGCGATGTGTCGAGCTCTCGAGTTCCTGGGAAGGTGACTCATACGGCGAGCGTTTACAAGTCTTACAGACCTTCTCAGGCGGTTGATATGACTGGGAGCCTCTTGATTGGCTTTTAAATGAGTGACGTCACCCCGGGCATGTTGAAAATGTGCTTCATGTCCGGTGTTTGTTTCATGGAGGGGACGGGCGTAGTCCTCCTCACACATGTGGGTATCAGGAACGCTTCTTGAGTGTTATTAAGGGGAGGCTTTTGCTCAAGGATGATGATGTCTCTCGTGATGTCTTGCTGGTGTACTGCAAGGGCGTGCTGCCTAATGGCTCCCTCGGTGTGGCAGGAGATCCTTTTAAACAGGCGCATCGTTGTCATGACGATGTAAATCACAGGGTATCAGTAGACAATGTTGGACTGCTTTAGGGGGTCTATGGGCGGGAAGGTGTTGTTCTTCATCAGAGGTCCTTGGTATGCCGATTCTATAGTATAAATAATAGGCGACACTCTCTTCCCTCCTGATAGGGCGGACGTATTCCTCTATCATTTTCTTTATGGCTGCTTCGTCCTCCTTATATTCATGGAGCATGAGGGCTTTATAGAAAGGTTTTATATCCTCCGGGGGTGGAATGCTCCTTCTCTCTTCCTCCGCCATGTACCACTTGTCAAGGGCGGCTTGTGTTTCTCAGTTTACGAGTTTAATTGAGTACCCATTATTAATGAGCATCTGGGATGCTCGGTCGAGTTCGAGGTGCGTGTCCTGCCACGTCGAACAGTGCGAGAGGGCCCTCCTGACGAAGGCCCTGACGGTGGTGGTCTTGAACCACGCAGGACACTCGCTATCTCCATTTAGACAAAGTCCAAGGTTTGTAGCTTTAGTGTAGACTGTTGTCGCTAGCTTCTGATTCGTCTTCGTGAAAAGGACATCATTGCTGCTGTACTCGACAGTGAAGTTGAGTGTGCTGTGATGCAGAATCTGCTGTTGAGGGGCGTCTACCTTATCCTCGGAGTCGGCATGCACGAAGATGTCATCGATATAGCGTCTGTATGAGCAGGACATCTATGTTGCGAGAAGACCCTTTCTTCCACTTCTCCCATGTAGAAGTTAGCAAAGAGGACTCCTAAGGGGGACCCCATTGCTATGCCGTCCTTTTGGTGGTACATCTGTCCTCGGTGGGTGGTGAAAGGGGTTTTCATCGTACAGATATCCAGCAGGGTTCTTAATGAGTCTTCTTGGAGGTTCGGGGGTCTCATATCGTGATTCCTATATACCCACTCCATGATGATCCCTATCGTCTCATCGACTGGGACGTTGGTGAATAAGGACTCAACATCTAAGGATGCCATTGTTCCCACACCGGAGGAGTCGCGGATCTCCAAAAATTCCACCGATGAGATGAGGCAGTACCTGCAGGGGATATATGGACATATAATTTTATTAAGCTGTTTGGCCAGGGTGTAAGTTAGGACGGGCGTTTGGCTGATGATCGGGAGTAGGGGGTTGCCTTCCTTGTGGGACTTCATATTCCCGTATAGGTAGCCGAGGCTGTAGTCACCTTGGATGGGCGGAAGGTGTGTGGCATTTGTAGCGGCATTCATGGCCGTGATGACCCGGTGGGCATCGTGTTTGATGTCTTCCGTCGGGTTCTTCGTAAGTCGCTTAAACTTGGAGATATCAGACAAGATGGCGTCTAGTTTCTCAAAGTATTCCGAGGTGATGATTAGCATGAATGCGGCTGCTTCATCTGCACGTCTTACAGTGATATCTTCTCTCTTCTTCAGATCTGTAGCTGCCCCTTTTATCTCTTTGGTGTAAATACTGCTCAAGTATGACCCCCTGTCCGTAAGGGCCTCTGCTAGCAGAAGAGGTTGAAGGGCATCCGTCGTTGTCAGGATCTTCTTGGCTTCCAACTGCTGAATCGAGTCGATGAGCATCTCGATCTCCAGGCGTTTCTCATTCTTCTTCGCTTTCGACTTGAAGAGGCAGTTTAGCCTGAAGTTTAATAGGTCATTTTGTTCACGGGTGGGCTGGTATGCAGTGAGGTTAATATACCTTTGGGTCTTTTCTTGGATGCGTAGTTTACTGCTGTTGAGGGTGACAAGTTTGTCATCAGGATCAGGGCGGACAGCTTCAGCACGTATTTCGGCCCATTCTTCTCGCAGGCAGTGATGTTCCTCCTACAGGTCTTCAGATCGGCAGTCTTCTCCCATAGTCGCTGCTGTAGGAGGGACGTTCTGAAGTCCCTGGTCCTTTCATAATTGCTGGTGGGTATCGTGCAGCCTGATGTTTGTATATTTTGGAAGGAGATCTTCTCGTAGACATGTTTTTTTTTTTAAATGATGGCTGCTTCAGCACTATTAATCTTGTAGAGAGTCTTCTTTATTTTTCTGATGACGGCTTTCTTGTTGTTGCTTAGACTGGCGAGCAATGCACCCAAGGGCATGGTAAAATTGGTTGAATCATTTGGTTTATTATTGGTTATACAATTTCTCTCTCTCTCTCTCTCTCTCTCTCTCTCTCTCTCTCTCTCTCTTCCAACGTGACGTTTCTTTCATTTCCTGATCCCAGGACATTATCAAGTGATGAACTGCTGAGACTGAATTTGAGTGGCGAATCCTTCTTCTATATCACGATGTTGCAGGCTCTCAAGTATGGGTCGTATAGAGAACCTCTCCGGCAGGTTGATTTTTTCATTGGTTTCCTGGGAAGGTGACTCATACGGCGAGGATTTACGAGTCTTACAGACCTTCTCAGGCGGGGGATATGACTGGGAGCCTCTTGATTGGCTTCTACCTGAGTGACGTCACCCCTGGTATTATTCTCATAATGTGCTTCACGTCTGGTGTTTGTTTCGTGCGTACTGGTACTTTAGTTGGGGGAGAGAGGCATGGTCCTCCTCACACAGGTCGGTATTAGCAACGCTTCCTGAGTGGTATTAAGGGGAGGCTTTTGCTCAAGGATGAGCAGCACTTCTAGGAGGCACAGATGTCGTGGGTCAGGGGGTCTCCCGATGATTTTGACATTCCTGATGATGTCGTCTCTCGTGATGTCTTGCTTGGTGTACTGCAAGGGCGTGCTGCCTAATGGCGCCCTCCTGAGCGTGGCAGGAGATCCTTTTAAACAGGCGCATCGTCGTCATGCCGATGTAAATCCCAGGGCATCCTTGGGCGGGGCATACGTATCAGTAGACAACGTTGGACTGCTTTAGGGGGGGCTCCTACGGACAGGGAGGGGTTGTTCTTCATCAGGAGGTCCTTGGTACGCCGATTCTTATAGTAAATAATAGGGGACACTCTTTTCCCTTCCTCCATAGGGCTGACGTATTTCTCTATTATTTTCTTCATGGCTGCTTCGTCCTCCTTGTATTGGTGGTGCATGAAGGCTTTATGGAAAGCTGATGGTGTTTTCCTCTGCCCATTATTATTATTATTATTATTATTATTATTATTATTATTATTATTATTATTATTATTATTATTAATTTAATAATTATCAAGACAAGAAATATAGTATATAAAATATGGAGGTGCGTAACATATCTAATATTGCTCCGTGTTGATATGATAAGAAATATATTGCATTCAAGAACCGGAAAGTTACTGATCTTAGCTTGCTTTCACAATTATTGAGAATCATTTTCATGAGATCAATCGAGGTGTGGTTGGTTGGGTGGGTTGGATGACTTAGGCCTCTCTTTTGAAGAGTTTGTTGTCCTCTGTTAATACAAAGCAGCAAAATGCGATTCCACTGGCAGTGGGTCATACCCGGAGTGAACATGATAACCGGAAGATTAAAACTCTCTTCAGACACCCACTTGAGTGGAATACTCAGGAGCTATCAATGAGAGAAAGGAAAGAAGATAGGTGGTTTTGGCGAGAGAGAGAGAGAGAGAGAGAGAGGGAGATGACACTCCCCAAAGTTCATCCAGCGGACAAATTTCAGAGTAACAACCTTGGTGGAGTTACCGTCAGATGATGCACTGCTCGCCAGTTTTTGTAAATGCTTATATTTATGCAATAGAGGTTTGAAATCTTATAATCAATCCAGTTATTAGTCTACATATTTAGTGTTGACAATTACCAGGAAATTGACATACGTTATCATATGACAAATAAAGAAAATTTATAGGAAGATAATACCCAAAGGCCACACATACTAGAGGAATCCCGTATTGAAACAAAAGGGATTCCGAAGGAGTTTTGGTCACTCGATTTTACCTACCACTCAGAATGAAAATGCAGTGGTTAGTAGATTTACATTCCCATCCAAAACTGAAAATCGTCTCTCGCTAGCTACGCTGCATATGAATTCCTGAATTATTTGAGAGCCAAAGAGATCGATAATTTCCTTTTTTTAAGCATCACTCTTGAGAAAATTTCTGATTCTAGTTAATACTCAGGGTTATTATGTATAGACCCCCTAGAAAAAAAAAAAAGTTATGTCTTCGAACTTCGTAGTCGTCCAGTCTTGGCATTCCTGATCAAAAGCCAT
This sequence comes from Macrobrachium nipponense, assembly GCF_015104395.2. Lineage (NCBI taxonomy): Eukaryota > Metazoa > Arthropoda > Malacostraca > Decapoda > Palaemonidae > Macrobrachium > Macrobrachium nipponense. Next base: position 42,066,925 of record NC_061095.1, on the reverse strand, counting down.
TAAATACAAACGTACAACCTCCGCAGAGACTTGCCATTCACATGACAAAGTATGGTATGATACACTTAAAAATCACTATAAATCTCACGGCATGTTAGAAAAACCAGATGATCATACAAAAAGATGTAAGAGATGAATGGCGAAAAGTCTTAATTTGTCTAAAAAAGAATGGGATTAATAAGAGAGGAAAGTTAGCAAATAACATTGTTTAAAAATGTGGAAAATTAAAAACTGAGCTGACAGATGGAGGCTGATGCCGAACATAACCGAATGAATGGATAGGAATCCAGCAGTGATTAATGATCGGTCTGGCTCTTAATCTTTTGCTCTGTGGGAGCAATGGAAACCTGATAGAATCGTCAAAGAAGATGAAATGTTCGGTTTCTGAATTGGATTAGAGGGACTCATACTTGATACAAAGGCTCCCAAATGAAACATTAATCATAAGAAGAAAAATGTTACGTTTTTTATTCCCAAGAAGTTAATCTATCAGCTCAATCAATTTTTGGAAATCAGAAAAATGATGAAGAATTAATCTAGTCCACAGTGCCATTACTGCATCTCAGAGAAACGTCGAAAAATAGCGCAAAAACAACAGTTGTCGATATACTTTATGAGTGCTTTAATTACGTCCTATCGGGAGATTAAGACTTATCGATTTCGTGCATTAACTCTCTGAGCAGAAAGAAAGTAATGATACTTGTTCGAAATTAACTGTCAGGATCAATTTGAAATATATTTAGATTTAAATAAAAAGCCTTGGAGATATCGCTTGTGGCTTACACGTCAAGACAGACAACAGT
>NC_061095.1:42056415-42065622 GCF_015104395.2 Macrobrachium nipponense | reverse complement strand
TCTATTGCATAAAATAATAAGCATTTACAAAAACTGGCCAGCAGTGCATCATACTGACGGTAACTCCACCAAGGTTGTTACTCTGAAATTTGTCCACTGGATGAACTTTGGGGAGTGTCAGCTTGCTCTCTCTCTCTCTCTCTCTCTCTCTCTCTGCTTTCTTCTTTCCTTTCTCTCATTTATAGCTCTTAAAGTATTCCACTCAAGTAGGTGTCTGAGGAAAGTTTCAACCTTCCTGATATTATGTTCACTATGACCCACTGCTAGTGAATCGCATTTTGCTGCTTTGAATTAACAGAGGACAACAAACTCTTCAAAAGAGAGGCCCAAGTCATCCAACCCACCCAACCACCACACCTCGATTGATCTCATGAAAATTATTCTCAATAATTGTGAAAGCGAGCTAAGATCAGTAACTTTCCGGTTCTTGAATGCAATATATTTCTTATCATATCATCACGGAGCAATATTGGATATGTTACGCACCTCCACATTTTATATACTATATTTCTTGTCTTGATAATTATTAAATTAATAATAATAATAATATAATAATAATAATAATAATAATAATAATAATAATAATAATAATAACTAATATATTGGAAGGAGACCCTCTTTCAAACAAGTCTTATTGAAAGATATTGCTGCATCAGCTGCATTCAACTTGTAAATAGTCTTCTCTATTTTTCTAATAATAGCTTTCTCTCTGCTATTACAACTGGCGAGTATTGCGCCGATATTACTCATCAGGAGCAGTCAATTCCATGGATAATTGTCACAAATTTATTTATTTGTTACAGTAAATGAACAAATAGGTCCAAAATATAAGTTAATATATTGGCCAACGTTTCTCTCGGTATCATCCGAGTATGATCACGGCAGTGGATCGGAGCAGACTGTTGTTGCTGTCAGGATCTATCTCACTCATATAGCGGCAGGTCAGCAGGGGTTCAACCGCTAGCTGCGTTTTCATTGGCCGGTGGCGCAATGCGCTCCCGCCATTGGTTGAAACGAAGTGTTCTTCAAGACGCTTCTCGTCGTTGAAGGTTGCGAAGTTTGCAGCCTAGCAGACCGTCGAGGCTGGGGCAAGGCTTCCCTGAGCGTTGTGTCACGACGGGTCGTGATGTCATTGGCTGCTGGGCTGCTCGTCTCATCTGGTATTCTTAGATCGGGGTGTCGCTCGGTCTGGTATACTTGCATTTATACACATAGGTTTCCTTAAGTTGGTGGGGAGGAAGGAAGAGCACTTCCTGCGTCGTATTCAATGAGGGCTTCTCTTGCTGTATGAGGAGTGCCTCGAGGAGTCGCAAGCGTCGCTGGTCAGGAGCCCTCCCTATTATCTTTATATTCTTGATAATACCGTCGCGGGAGATAGCTTCCTGGTGTGCTGTCATGATATGGTTTTAATCGCTCCTTCTTGTACGTGGCAGGAAATCCTCTTGGACAGTCTCATAGAAGTCATACCAACGTAAGAGCCGGGACATCCACGGACGGGACATAAGAATTGGTAGACTACATTCGACTGTTTCAAGAGGTCTCTTGCTTGGGGGGTGGGGTCGGGTTGTTCTTCATAATTAGGTCCCGGGTACATCGATTTTGGTAATAAATTACAAGTTCAAGTTCTTTGTCGGCTTCGGTGGGGGTCACATTCTCTTTGATTATTTTCCTCAAAGCATCTTCGTCCTCACGGTGACGTGCGTGCATTCTTGCTTTGTGTCCCCCTATTAATTTACTATAAGAATCGGCATACCAAGGACCTCCTGATGAAGAACAACACTTCCCGCCCATAGGAGACCCTCTAAAGCAGTCCAACATTGTCTACTGATACCCTGTGATTTACATCGTCATGACAACGATGCGCCTGTTTAAAAGGATCTCCTGCCACACCGAGGGAGCCATTAGGCAGCACGCCCTTGCAGTACACCAGCAAGACATCACGAGAGACATCTTCATCCTTGAGCAAAAGCCTCCCCTTAATAACACTCAAGAAGCGTTCCTGATACCCACATGTGTGAGGAGGACTACGCCCGTCCCCTCCATGAAACAAACACCGGACATGAAGCACATTATGAGAACAATGCCAGGGGTGACGTCACTCATTTAAAAGCCAATCAAGAGGCTCCCAGTCATATCAACCGCCTGAGAAGGTCTGTAAGACTTGTAAACGCTCGCCGTATGAGTCACCTTCCCAGGAACTCGAGAGCTCGACACATCGCGATATAAGAAGAAGGACTCGCCACTCGAATTCAGTACCTCAGCAGTTATTGCTTAATAATGTCCTGAGGATCAGGAAGAAAAGTCGCGTTGGAGAGAGAGAGAGAGAAAGAATTGTATAAGCAATAATAAACCAAATGACTCAACCGAATTTTACCATGTCCTTTGTTGCGTTGCTCGCCAGTCTGAGCAACAATGAGAAAGCCATCCTCAGATAAATAGAGGAGACTCTCTACAAGATTAATAGTGCTGAAGCAACAATCATTTTTAACAAAACATGTCTACGAGAGGGTCTCCTTCCAAAATAATAATAATAATAATAATAATAATAATAATAATAATAATAATAATAATAATAATAATAATAATAATAATAATAAGAGAGAGAAAAAATGGATAAGTATCAAGATCTGAAAATAGAAATAGGAAGGATATGGGATATGCCAGTGGAAATCGTACCCATAATCATAGGAGCACTAGAAACTGAAGTAGCTCCAGGATTCATGCAGAAGAGTGTGATCCTAGAAAAAAACGGCGCACATAGCAAGAAAAGTGATGGACTTCTAAGGAGGTAGGATGCAACCCGGAACCCCACACTATAAATACCACCCAGTCGAATTGGAGGACTGTGATAGAGCAAAAAAAAAAATATTATTATTATTATTATTATTATTATTATTATTATTATTATTATTATTATTTTATTATTATTATTATTATTATTATTATTTTGTTGAATAAAATTGCCGAATTCAGCTAATTAATTCTATGTATTCATCTTGTATTCTTTTTCTTATTACTCGCTTCTCTGGCTCAGTGAACTTCTAAATAATGCTGAATGTGATACTTTTATGTAGAATAGGATTTTTTTCTCAATACTGATATTACATTTGTATACAGCAATGGTGAATCTCAGGTTAAGGTCAAGAAAGGGTTGTTGTCGGTGTTGGTATTATTCATAAGCGAGGTCAATGTCAGGCCGGAGGTGTCTCTGGTGTTCAGCTGGTATTATTGCTAGTGTAGCTGGTTTTTTGCGACGTTTCTACCTTCTCGTAGGTCATCTACTTGGCTGGTCAGCAGTAGAAGTAAATATTACTCAAGAAACATTTATTCTCCTGTCCACCACCTTAAAATCAGCAGCGAACGACCCCCTCAACATGCTAGATATTTAGGAGCACCAGCTGGATATATGGTGCGGCTATAAATCGCTTGTCTCTAGATACCATTTGGCAGTTTTTTAATCTTCGAGGAAGGCCTGCCTCACACTGATCTCTTCTTTTTGATGGTGGTATGCTACTGCTTCTCTTTTTAACTGGGTGCATGATTGTCCCAATTTAATGCAAATGCTACTACATTGCAGACCACTTTTTGCAATTGCGTCTGCCTCTTCGTTGCCATGAATTCCACCATGACTCGGAATCCAGTTTAGTGTAATTAATCTGCCTTTACTTTGGTAAAGGGAAGCGATTGCACAGACGCTTGTGAGGAGAGCAATGTTATATTTTAAAATCCCACTAGTTATAACTTGAATGACGCCTTTGGTCTGGGTATGAATTTGGGTGCTCCCTTGATTATTTTTGGGGTCTTCTCAGGCTTTTGCAATGGCCATTAATTCAGTTTGGAGTTTGGAGGTATTATTGGGAAGTCTCCAACTTTCTTTGAAAGAGGCTGAATAAACTGCTGCTGCTACTGCGGTTGGGATGTTGAGATCTATTGATCCATCAGCATAATATATGTTGGGTGCTGCAGTGCTGTTGATTGCATCTTGTGTTGCTTGTTGCAACTGGAGCGGAGTGCAAGCTGCTTTGCTTTCACGGAAGGTTGTGAAGTTATTTTTTAAGATCTCTGACTCCCAATGTGCTGGCTTTTGTATGCTGCAGAGGGTGACGCCTTTGGTTGCAGCAGCAATGTCTTGAATGCCAATCCTCCTCAATGTTGCAAGGAGGTTGCCAGCGAAGCTTTTGAGAGGTTCTAATTCTTCGTGCAAGGTTACGCACCTGTTCATTGTATTTTAGTGGATAATTCCTGTTGCTTTTGAAGATCTTTAGCAGCATAGCTACATTTCTTTGATCAATTCGATATGCCAGTGGTGGCAGTCTTGTTTCTGCTCTTAGAATGCTTAATCTTGTCCGCACTGGAGCTCCCGGGCTGAGCCTCAAAACTGTATTTTGTATGACTTCCATAGTCTTTCTTTGTATGCTTTGGAGGCTTATGAGTACAGGGGCTGCATACTCAACCTAAGACCTCATAGTTTGAATATAAAAGGTCTTCAGAATATGATATGTGGCGTCTTGCTTCAGGGCTGTGATTCTCCTGAGAGCATTGTATCGACATTTCTTTTTTCGGTGACAGTTACCTGTCCATGTTGACTCTTAAGTATAAGAAATTTTCTACCCATTCAATTGGTTCATCGTCTAGCAGTAGTTCATTTAATTCTTGATCATATTTTATCACCGCAGGCAGGGCCCCAGACATTTATTTCCCAGACAACTCTACTTGAGTTCCATCAATGCAGGATCCTCCTCTTCACCCAAGACCGGCTCGGCCAATCAGAAACCAGCTCTGTGTTTCGAGTCGCTATAAATACCGGCATGTAAACACAATCTCTTCACTTCTATTGCTGTTCAGCCAAGAAGATGACCTACGAGAAGGTCGAAACGTCGCGGTAAGCCAGCTACACTAGCAATAATACCAGATAAGCACCAGAGACGACCCTGGCCCGACATTGACCTCGCTTATGGAAAAGTACCAAAACCGACGACAAGCCCTGCTCGACCTGGACCTGAGACCCGGTATTCCTGAATATCAATATACTAATAATACCAGTATTCTGAAGCAAAATCGTATTTTAAATAAAATATCACTTTCTGTATTATTTAGATTGCTCCCAATATGAATATTGGCTAATTATTAGGAATTATCGCTGAGCCAGAGAGGCGAGTAATAAGAAAAATAGAAAATGATAATATATGAGATTAATTAGCTGAATTCTGCCATTTTATTAAACAGAATTCGTTTAAAAGAGGGTCTTCCTCCAAAATATTAGTATTATCATTATCATTCGCTGAGGTATTCTATAACAGTTCAGGTACACTGATAAATGTTATTTATTACTTATTACGAATAATTCGAGTTTGTGTGTATATGTGTATGCATGTCTTTGTTGAATCAGGAGAAATAGGTCATTCCTGCCTCTAAAGCTGAGTGAAGCCTGCCTGGAATTCCACCATTCGTTTCGCTCCTTCGCATAATAGTGAAAGGGACTCGGAGATGACTAGAACACGTCCTCCGCACAAGCCATGATAATCCTGCTTAGCTTTCAGCATTCATATCTTTCAGCTGTTTAGAATGTCAGTTTGACTCCCGATTATCAGTAGGCCATACACAAGAATTGTTTTCCGACTTATTTTCACAAATGGTTCAAAGCTGTTCATTTAATTCTAGTCCCTCCCTCGTCTTTCTGTATCTCAAAAAAAAAAAAAAAAAAAAAAAAAAAAAGGAACTCTTCGTAGGTCATGACCAGAAAACATAATAATTGACTGGTTATGGAAACCAGACATATATCAAGCATTATATCGCCCCTATAATTTATATTTCAAAAAAAATTTTTATACTCGAAATTTAGGAGAAATTCAACTCTGAGGACGAATAAAAACCTAAGAGCTAACGTAATATGTTAATTATTATTATATGTTTTTCTGCCACAGTCATCCTATTAGACTAGTTGGTTATTATAGAGTTGGGTTCCAGGTTGTATCCTGCTTCCTTCACTTTTACTATGTTCGCTGGAACCAGGAGCACACTCTTCTGCATGAGTCCTGGAGCTACTTCAGCATCTAATATTCAGGTTCCTTTTCAGGCATCTTGGGATCGTGCCTATTGCCTTATGATTATGGGTAAGATTTCCACTGGCATATCCCATATCCTTCATATTTCTATTTTCAGGTCTTGATACTTATCAATGTTTGCTCTTTCTTTCTCATATGCTTTTGTGTCACATGGTATTAGGAATCGATGAATTATACTTTCTTCTTATTTTTGCACGTATCACCCTATCTGTTTCTGATGTCATTGTCCCATAAGATCTTTGTCTAAGCGTTTTCTATCAATCCCTCTTGTTGGTGCTCGTATTACTTATTACTGCAAGGTACCTGGTGTTTCTTGCACAGGCTCCAGTGGAGGGCTTTCAATTATTATTATTATTATTATTATTATTATTATTATTATTATTATTACTTATTATTATTATTATTATTAGTTTAAAGTAATGGCTACTTCAACAGCGTTACTACTTGTAGATATGCTTTTCTATTTTGCGAATAGCGGCTTTTTCCGTGCTACTTAACAGGCTAGTAGAGCCGCCTATAGAGGTCATGGTCAAATACAGGGTAAAAAATATATGTATATATTTGAATTTTACAGATAAACTATGAATATCATAGTCATTAATGATTCTCTCTCTCTCTCTCTCTCTCTCTCTCTCTCTCTCTCTCTGTCTTAAAGTGAGCTTTCGTCTGGAGCTGCCAGACATCCTCGGGCTGGGAAGCTGAGGGTGGACTGATCTTGGTGCGGTGTCCGTCTCCTTATATCTGTGGTTGACAGCAGGGGGTCTGCCCCATGCTTGTCTCCTATTGGCTGGTGGCGGTGAGTCTTCGTTTTTCATTGTTGCCTGAGCCAGTTCTCAAGCCACTTTCTTCGAGCCGAGGATATCTGGCAGCTCCAGATGAAAGCTCGCTTTAAGAAAGAGAGAGAGGAGAGAGAGAGAGAGAGAGAGAGAGAGAGAGAGAGAGAAGAGAGAGATCGTTAATGACTTTGATGACGATGGTATCATAGTTTATCTATAAAATTCAAATATATACACTATTTTGACCCTGTATTTGACCCATGACCTCTATAGGCGCTCTACTATCCTGTTTAAGTAGCACGGGGAAAAAGCCGCTATTCGCAAAATAGAGAAGAATCTCTAAAAGGTGTAACGCTGCTGAAGTAGCCATTACTTTTAAGAAAGTATGCTTGAGAGAGGGTCTGCTTTCTAATTACATTATTATTATTATTATTATTATTATTATTATTATTATTATTATTATTTTATTATTGTTGTTGTTATTCAAAATGTGCGTATACTCGTAACAAACGTGCAATGTCATCAACTTGCCTCGTCATTTTCGATACAAAAGAACTATAAAATTCATTTGTTTATCAACAGCAGCTGTGAATTAGCCAGTAAAAATAGCAAGACCTAATAGCCAGAAAGAAAATAGATCACTTGGTAAATAGGTGTGGCATTTAGAGGAAAACAACAAGAGAAATGCTACCTCCCCTATCCCCTTGGAGAGGAAACCCTCTTCAGTGCATTTCGTGAATCAGCGCCGGCAGACACACACACACACACCCACACATACACACAAATGTTAGAGACAGGAGGCGGTGTGTCACTTTTACTTTATCTTCTCGTCAGCAGCCAGAGGTGTTGTTGGAGAGCTGGGCAGCTGTTTAGTGAATTGTCGTAGATATGAGATGCGCCTTGTTTCTTTCTTGTATGAAACTAAGAGCTATATAAGAGAAAAACAAACAAACGGAATATGGCAAATAAAATGACAATTGTTGTAGCGACACATAGACCCACATTTTCACATACACAGATAAATATATATATATATATATATATATAATATATATATATATATATATATATATATATATATATATATATATATACATAAGGAAGAGGTGTCCAATCAGACGCAAGTCATATAAACGCGTTATATTATGAAACGTCTCGTGTTGTCACCAACACATCAACGTTCTGCAATTGAAATTCAGCATTAAAATAAACTTAAAAATTACAATAAAAATTAAAACATACCCCGAATGTTAAAAAAAATAGAGAATGAGAAGAAAACTACCTATTCATAAGAAGGAAAGAGCTGAGTGACTAATAACGGTAAGGTCTGCACACAACGTAAACTTCACGCCAGAGAGAGAGGATGACGAGGTGTTGGTGACAGGTGACAGGTGCTTAATAAACAATGACTCAACGGTAGTTAGGAGGGTAGTTTGCTTTGTAGTGCCAATAATAGAGAAATATTTCTTATCGATGGTGATTTTACAAATCTTTGCGTGCGTTCTTACATTAGAGGACTTGGGATTAGAGATTCTGGACCCAGTTTTGTAACTTAATCCCAAATGACTATAATTCCGTTTAATTTTTAAGTTTATTTTAATGTTGAATTTCAATTGCAGACTGATGATGTGTGGTGACAACATGAACCAACAACGTTCTTAATAAAACGTGTATATGATACTAATACTGGCGTCTGATTGGACACCTCTTTCCTTTATAATTATGGTTTTTTCCTGATGTGATTATATATATATATATATATTATATATATCTATATATATATATATTATAATTATAATATATATATATATAGAATATATATAAAACATCACGTCCGTCCTGATTTCGTTCCGTCCACTGGACGGTGGTTCGATCCCATGAGGGGACGAATTTATTATTAACTAAAAATTCCCCTTCGGTGCATATATGAAAATATATCATTCCACCGAGGTAGAGCGAATTAGATATTAAAGGACATTTGTAGCTCGAATGATATATATGGATCACGTTGATGTGATCATATTCATATATATATATAACTAAAAAGGTTTTTAGCAAATCCGTAACATTTAAACGCAAAATGTTTCGTAAGTAAGAACCAAATAATCGCTGAAAGGTAACATTGCATTTCCATAAAATTATATAAGAAAAGGTAACTATCTAGTTTAATGAGATCTTAAGTACTATCTGGAAGTTAATTAAAAAAAACAATAAAAAGCAAATTTCAATGGTATTTTGTTTTTTTTAACAATTTTTTGCAATACTGATAAACTAAATGATACTGAATTTGTAAGGCCTGAGTAATCTCAGCGAATGTTCCTTTAGCATAACATTTCCAGTCTGGAGCTCTACCACAGAGCCCACGT
>NC_061095.1:42038915-42051415 GCF_015104395.2 Macrobrachium nipponense | reverse complement strand
GAGGGAGGGGGCGGGGTTGCTTTAGAGAATAAGGTATTTTCTAATCTCTTTTTTACAATGTATTTTTTTAGGGTTGCATCTGCCATCATTTGCTGAAGAAAAGATGAAGGAGGTTTACAGAATCCGAAATTCGAGAACGTCGGTCATCTTTGAAGGGGCAAAGGTGTGGGAGCTTTACGGAGTCTGGTTACATCTATCCATAACAGGATTTCCAGAAGCATTCAACCCACTCCTATTCCCAAGGAGAGAATCATCCTTTAAAGGAAAAGGCGAAGACGGTTTGCAATGTACAATATTCTGTACCCTTAAACGTCTTTTCAGAACATTTTAACTTCTTTAACAGATAAAACTCTCATCCTCAATAAAGGGGTGAGAGATGAGATTTAAGAAGCTGGTATATTCTATCCTCTGAGTATTTCCAGAACCATTTAATCTACTTCTTTTCCAGAGACGACCGTCATGAACGAGGAACTGGGAGATTGATGGATTTTGGGTATTCCTTAGCCTCTTCAGTATTTTCAGAATATTTCTTTCTTTATCTTTACTAGAGGCGGCTGTCAATTATTTAAGGGAAATTTAGTTGATGGGGTATTTTCTTACGTATTCCATCCACATTTCCAGAACCATTTATCATGCCACATCTCAAAAAGCGAATATCGCTATTTATGGGATAAAGCTCGTTCATGGTATGTCATTTTCTAGCAGCCTTCCCGGCACAACCTCTCACAATCTCATTCTTTCAAAATGCAAGTTCATTGCATCTTGCATTATTCCTAACGTTAATTTCATTAATGATGTCATTATTTGGAAAAAAGCATAATTACACATGATTAATTTAATGGATTAAATATAAAATAATTATGCTGGAGATATTTTCGAAACAGTAAGCTTTTAGCAATATTCAGAAAATACTTACAGAGGAATTTAAGCATCCTGGTCGCCGCCATATCCGAATATCCTTTGAAGAAGTTCAGCTCACTCAACAAATCCTGCCAGATCAGAGATGCTGAGGAATTCGCGTACGATGACACAGAGCTGATAAGGAAGAGCATTAGCTTTTCATTTGTTCCTTCTCTCAAATTTTTCATCATATTAAAATGAAACCTCACGAGGAAATGGGATGATACAGCATTTTGATTGTGAGTGAAATAGATAGTAACAACGAAGAAATACTGTGATACCTTTTAAATTTAATCTAATATTTTTTGTCATCTTAAACCACACTGCATGTGACAATAGTCGGATTATTAGAACAGTTTGATAGTCAAGAAGAGATTAATTCAACACCATACAGCTTAACCCACGTTTGTATATAGGATATTCATTAAAAGCAAAGGCCACTATAGTTTTTGTAGTTAACAAATATATAAATAGATAAAAATTATTTTTTTTAATAATTTGTCGTATTTTTTACACTATGCGTACAGTAGAATTTTAGGAAAACTACAAAATAATATATATATATATATATATATTATAATATATATATATATATATATATATATATATATATATATATATTATTATATATATTAATATATCATATACACGATTGTTCTGGGAAGTGGTACAAATACTAGGAGAACCTCATTAAAACTGGATGGTAACTAGTGGACTTATTTATTACAAAATTTTACAAGCATTCAAGGACAACCAGACCATATTTATCAAGTATCCATACTTGATAATGAGAACTGGTAGTCCTTGAAAGCTTGTAATCTTCATCAATAATAACTCCGCTAGTTACCATCCAGTTCTAGTAATATATATTTATATATATATATATATATATATATATATATATATATATATATATATATATATATATATATATATATATATATTATATCTATATATATCATTCGATCTACAAATGACCTTTAATATCTAATTCGCTCTACCTCAGAATTGATATATTTTCATGTATGTACCAATGGGGAATTTTTAGTTGATAATAATTTCGTCCCCCCATGGGACCGAACCACCATCCAGTGGACAGGAAACGAAATCAGAACGGACAGTGACGTTATCGAGTCGGCTAACAGAGAGGCTAATAAGTTTATATTGATTCTGATCATTACAAATCACCATTGATCTTGGTGTTTCCGTAATTAGAATCGATATGAAATCCCCTCAACCATGTTAGCCAATTTGAACGTTTGACCAACGTAGCCTTGTTATGAATACTTATCATTTTTAGTTGATAATAATTTCGTCCCCCCATGGGATCTAACCACCATCCAGTGGACAGGGAAACAAAATCAGAATGGACAGTGAAGTTATCGAGTCACCCGACAGAGAGGGTAATAAGTTTATATCGATTCTGACCATTACAAATCACCTTGGATCTCGGTGTTTCCGTAATTAGAATCGATATGAAACCCCCTCAAACATGTTAGCCGATTCGAAAGTTTGACCAACGTAGCCTTGTTATGAATACTTATCACATCACAGCGATTCATATAAATCATTTGAGCTACAAATGTCCTTTAATATCTAATTCGCTCTACCTCGGAATTTATATATTTTCATATATGTACCGAAAGGGGATTTTTATTTGATAATAATTTCGTCACCCCATGGGATCAAACCACCGTCCAGTGGACGGGAAACGAAAACAGAACGGACAGTGACGTTATCGAGTCGGCCAGCAGAGAGGCAAATAGAGTTTATATCGATTCTGACAATTACAAATCACAGTCGATCTTGGTGTTTTCGTAATTAGAATCGACATGAAACCCCCCTCAACAATGTTAGCCAATTCGAACTTTTGACCAACGTAGCCTTGTTATGAATACTTATCATATCACTGTGATTTATATAAATCATTCGAGCTACAAATGTCCTTTAATATCTAATTCACTCTACCTCGGAATTGATATATTTTCATAAATGTACCGAAGGGGAATTTTTAGTTGATAATAATTTCGTCCCCCAATGGGATCGAACCACCGTCCAGTGGACGGGAAACGAAATCAGAACGGACAGTGATGTTATCGAGTCGGCCAACAGAGAGGCTAATAAGTTTATATCAATTCTGACCATTACAAATCGCCGTGGATCTCGGTATTTTCGTAATTAGAATCGATATGAAACCCCCTCAACCATGTTAGCCGATTTGAACGTTTGACCAATGTAGCCTTGCTATGAATACTTATCACATTACCGTGATTCATATAAATCATTTGAGCTACAAATGTCCTTTAATATCTAATTCGCTCTACCTCGGAATTGATATATTTTCATATAGAATGTACCGTAGGGGAATTTTTAGTTGATAATAATTTCGTCACCCCATGGGCTCGAACCACCGTACAGTGGACGGGAAATAAAATCAGAACAGACAGCGACATTATCGAGTTGGCCAAAAGAGAGGCTAATAAGTTTATATTTTTTTTTTACCATTACAAATCACCGTCGATCTCAGTGTTTTCGTAATTAGAATCGATATGAAACCCCCTCAACCATGTTAGCCGATTTGAATGTTTAACCAACGTAGCTTTGCTATGAATACTTATCATATTACCATGATTCATATAAATCATTTGAGCTACAAATGTCCTTTAATATCGAATTCGCCCTACCTTGGAATTGATATATTTTCATATATGTACCGTAGGGGAATTTTTAGTCGATAATAATTTCGTCCCCCCATCGGATCAAACCAACGTCCAGTGGACGGGAAACAAAATCATAACGGACAGTGACGTTATCGAGTCGGCCAACAGAGAGGCTAATAAGTTTATATCGATTCTGACCATTACAAATCACAGTCGATCTCGGTGTTTTCGTAATTAGAATCATTATGAAACCCCCTCAACCATGTTAGCCGATTCGAACGTTTGACCAACGTAGCCTTGTTATGAATACTTATCCCATCACCTTTATTTATATAAATCATTCAAGCTACAAATATCCTTTAATATCTAATTCGCTCTACCTCGGAATTGATATATTTTCATATATGTACCGAAGGGGAATTTTTAGTTGATAATAATTTCGTCCATCCATGGGATCGAACCACCGTCCAGTGGTAGGGAAACGAAATCAGAACAAACAGTAATGTTATCGAGCCACCCAACAGAGAGGCTAATAAGTTTATATCGATTCTGACCATTACAAATCACTGTCGATCTTGGTGTTTTCGTTATTAGAATCGATATGAAACCCCCTCAACCATGTTAGCCGATTCGAGCGTTTGACCGACGTAGCCTTGTTATGAATACATATCACATCACCGTGATTCATATAAATAATTCGAGCTACAAATGGCCTTTAATGTCTAATTTGCTCTATCTTGGAATTGATATTTTTTCATAAATGTACCAAAGGGGAATTTTTAGTTGATAAATTTTCGTCCCCCCATGGGATCGAACCACCATCTAGTGGACGGGAAACAAAATCAGAACGGACAGTGATATTATCGAGTCGGCTAACAGAGATGCTAATAAGTTTATATTGATTCTGACCATTACAAATCACCTTGGATCTCGGTGTTTTCGTAATTAGAATCGATATGAAACCCCCTCAACCATGTTAGCCGATTCGAATGATTGACCAACGTAGCTTTGTTATGAATACTTATCACATCACAGCGATTCATATAAATCATTTGAGCTACAAATGTCCTTTAATATCTAATTCGCTCTACCCTGGAATAGATATATTTTCATATATGTACCGAAGGGGAATTTCTTATTGATAATAATTTCGTCCCCCCATGGGATCAAACCACCGTCCAGTGGACGGGAAACAGAATCAGAACGGACAGTAATGTTATCGAGTCACCCGACAGAGAGGCTAATAAGTTTATATCGATTCTGACAATTACAAATCACCGTCGATCTCGGTGTTTTCGTAATTAGAATTGATATGAAACCCCCTCAACAATGTTAGCCGATTCGAACGTTTGACCAATATAGCCTTGTTACGAATACTTATCACATCACCGTGATTCATATAAATCATTCGAGCTACAAATGTCCTTTAATATCTAATTCGCTCTACTTCGTAATTGATATATTTTCATATATGTACCGAAGGGGAATCTTTAGTTGATAATAATTTTGTCCCCCATGGGATCGAACCACCGTCCAGTGGATGGGAAACGAAATCAGAACCGACAGTGATGTTATTGAGTCAGCCAACAGAGAGCCTAATAAGTTTATATCGATTTTGGCCATTACAAATCACTGTCGATCTTGGTGTTTTCATAATTAGAATCGATATGAAACCCCTTCAACCATGTTAGCCAATTCGAATGTTTGACCAACGTAGCCTTGTTATGAATACTTATCAGATCACCAACATCACCATGATTCATATAAATCATTTGAGCTACAAATGTCCTTTAATATCTAATTCGCTCTAACTCGGAATTGATATATTTTCATAAATGTACCGAAGGGGAATTTTTAGTTGATAATAATTTCGTCCCCCCATGGGATCGATCCATCAAATTTTTACCATAGACTCTCCCCACCCAAAGAAAGTTTGAGTCAAAATCAGAAATTCAAGAGCCATTTCTAAAGGGGCATAACCCCTCTTTTCCATAACCCTCATTTATTACAACGTTCAGATTTGAAAGCTATGGCTACCAAATTTTTACCCTAGACTCCCTTCCCACCTAAAAAGGGGGTCAGTCATAACCACTCTTTTTCACACAAC
The DNA here is from genome assembly GCF_015104395.2 of Macrobrachium nipponense. Classification (NCBI taxonomy): domain Eukaryota; kingdom Metazoa; phylum Arthropoda; class Malacostraca; order Decapoda; family Palaemonidae; genus Macrobrachium; species Macrobrachium nipponense. The sequence goes on along the minus strand of NC_061095.1, from coordinate 42,045,748 downwards.
CTCATCTTTTTTAGGACTTTCGAAGTTGCCATCTATATATGTACAAGTGTTTCTATAGGTACAAATAGGCTCCCCGCAAAATGGGGCCCATAAGGCACCCTCAGTAGTAAGGGGGGCAACACCCCACTGAGAATGGGGGCACGAGGGTTTCCCCCAATGTTAATGGGCAGGAGGCCTAAACTCTTCTGATTTGCCGATCAGGGGAGAAGGGGGTCGTAACCTGCCTACCGTGACGTTGGGAATTTGGGCCCAGAAGGTCAAGAAAAATCTCAAGTTACGTATACCTATGGAAAGGTAAAACTACCCGCACAATTAGTGATAGATTGATGTGCTCCTAAAGAATGGGGATCAATAAAGCTGGTTTGCATAGAAAATATTCAATGAATAGAATTAATCTATACATTGAAAAGAGTTTCATATAACTCTTTTTCAAGTGATCAATGTCACAATTTTCCTATTCTGTAACCAATGCAGTACTGCAGGAGTGCACGATGTCCCACAAGAAGAGACAATCGATTGGCCGCCGTACTTGTGATGCCCGTCATATGTCACGGACGCGTTCTCAGGAAGGACGTGTACATACGCGTCCACACACCATACATAAGGATTCTGGCAAAAATTTTCAATATTTAGATTATGGCTATTGCATTATGTGCAGTTCATATAAGAAAAATCTTTCTAAGAAATGGTAATATTACAAATCCAATATTATTTTCAATTTTACAGGCGACTACAAGTGAAACTGAAGTACTCTGTTCTTCCGCCAGAAGAGCCCAAACAAGAACAAGGCAGGCAACGACAGCTGAAGAAACAGAAGCACACTGTTCAGCTGGTAGATCAGCCCACACAAGAGCAAGACAGGCTGAAACAGCTGAGGAATCTGAAGCACGCCATTCCACCACCAGAATAGCCCAAACAGGTAGGCTAAAACGGATGAAGAAATGGAAGCACGCCTTTCCACTGCCAGAGTAGCCCAAACAAGAGCACTAGAGCAAGGCAGGCTGATGCAGCTGGAGATACAGTTACACATCAGGCTATGGGATAGGACTGCATGATCCACATCCAATAGAACTCGAAAGGTGAGATTGAAACCATTGCCTCCGCTGATTTTACATCAACTGCTCAAAGGAAGCTCACCCATGGATAAGGAGTTTCATCAAAGGATATGGAAGTATAGCAATTGATTTATAATGAATTCCTTTGGGGCTGACAAGATCTGTATTAAGGCGATGTGTGAAGGAGGCTTCTCTGCCACATCCAAGATGCATGAGTAGTGTTATCACCGTTTGGGAAGCTTACTGCCGATACCAAAAAATGACGGTGTCGAAGAACCCCACTATGTACAGTTATACTATTTCAGGAAATAGTATAACTGCTGGATACGATGAAGTAAACCGACATTGTCGCTATAATCAGCTAGAAAAAGAAATTGAACTGCAGATAATTATCGATTTGCTAGTCATGTTCCATGAAGCTCATATATATGTTCGTTCCTATAACTGTGCATTAGAGCGGATGGAAGAAATGCCCGATCAGAGGGTCATCATAAGAGCTGACAAGCAGCGTTCAGTGCTCCAACAAGTAATGAAGTAGCTCTCATCTTGGTTTGGGAAGAACGTGGGAAGCGTGACATAGTGTTGACTCACTGCAAAAACAATCTCGAAAATATCGAGGACACTTAAAGGTCTTACGACAGCTTACAATACCCATTGATGTTTCCTCATGGGTAGGATGCGTATAATTTTGAAATACAGCAAGTCAATCCCTGAATAGTTCAAGAGATAGCGAAGAAAGTTTCACTTAAAGTTTTCTTGCTTGTCACCTTTTGTCCGTGATGGAGAATTTAATCTTGAGACTGAAAGAAGTACCCTATCAGTTCACGGTAGATATGTACCAAAAAACGAATTGTAATGGTTACTTTATAATCTTCTTAACCAAAAATCACCGCGCAGAGAACAATACATTGAACTTCAAGATGCGCTGAACAGAGATGGGAATACTGAGAATATCGGCCAGCAAATCATTCTCCTTTCCAGCTTTACTGTACTTATGTACATAAGTTGCTTTCTTCACTAAATCTGGTTTTTCATGAACTTGGACACACGCACACATAAAAAGACCCAAACACCCATACACACATATACATATGCAAATATATATATAGATATATATGATATATATATATATATATATATATATATATATATATATATATATATATATATATATACTATATATATATATATATATATATATATATAGAGAGAGAGAGTGAAGAGATAGAGAGAGGAGAGAGAGCGAGAGAGAGAGAGAGAGAGAGAGAGAGAGAGAGAGAGTGTTTCCATCACCTACCAAAGCACATAAGTGAAAATATTTAAATATTATATCTTCCTAACCATATCGTTGTTATCGTCGTACATAATCCTATACATACCATGGGCATGGAATTTTGATACTTAGTACTTGCGTATCCCAGTGCAAAAATCCTTTTCAGATTACATTGAGAGAGCTGAGAACCTTCACACTCGTTCTTATGATCATTAAAGACATTTGAGGTGCTCAGAGCAGGCCTCACCTAAGCATGCCACTGTAGACGGCTGCAGCGAAGAGTCCGGCCATGCCGGGCACGTGGGAGATCTTGTGGACCACCAAGTAGGGCAGAATCTGGTCGGGTTCGGCTATCCTCCCGGAGATCAGCGGATCACAGTCGCTGTAGGCCACGTAGGCCACGAGGCCAGAGAAGAGGAATGTCAGCCACAGGACGCATTGACCCACGAAGTAATAAGAACACAATCTGCAGTGAAAATGACCGAATTATCTAGAATTCTGAATGCAGCACCCTCAAGTAAGATGTTGGAAGATCTGCATTATAATACATTAAAACTTAAAGTATTAGCATCCATACTTCTATTAAAACTAATTAATTATATATACGTATATATATATACATAAATTCATAATTATAATTACATTAGCAAATGATTTGTTTATCACACAATACCATGGGTGAAAAATAGGAGACAGGGTGTATAGGTCCTGATTAGTTTCGACTTTATTTCCAAGCCATCGACGAGAGACTGATACACCGTAACAGAATCTCACTCATACACAGCTGTTTGAGACTATAGATCCCCAACTGACATGTCAAAGTAGGAGTGGCTTCAAAACTCATTTCGGTAGAAATCACCTTTTATTCTCAAAGGACAATGCAGATAAACATACACATCATAGGAGACCACAAATCTACACCTGACAAGTGTCAGGCAGGCTGGACTCGTTAGCTCATTAGTACTGCTATCCCTGTGCTGTGTTTATAAATAGGGTAATCCTTTTTCCATACATCTCCACTGCTTTCCTATAAATTTTAACGTTTTAGAAATTGCTTTGATAAGGTAGGTTTACACAGGCCTATTGGAGAAAACATATCAACATTAAGATATTAAAAACTAAAACAAATTTTGAAGATCTATTGAGAAAAAAGAATCCTCAATACCACTAGAGTGGAAAGATTCCCTACTTGACTATTGGTATGTCACTATGTGATGTAAGGAATAGCGGAGTCTTAAATGTAAAAACAACAATGAAATGATATTGCTGATCGAAATAAGCCCTGGGACCACCAACGCGAGTCATAAATGTGTCGGTGCTTTATCAAATAAACACCTGGATAGAAATGTGATCAGTGCCTTAGTGTACGGTTTTATTTTTGCCTTATCCACTGCAGGTATGGATAGTGTAAAAGATACGAAAGTACTGTGCAATTTGGAAAAATAGTTTAGGGAGGGATTTATGGAAATATGAAGAAAATCAGACACCACAAACTTCCCCAAAAGATTTATGGTTGTCACCAATGAACTGCAAAAACAGACAAATCAGGTGTTCTTGTACATCTAAACAGAATTAAGTATATAGAAAACTGAATAGTGCTTTGAGTAATGATAGCACATATAAAGAACTAAAAAAAATATATAACCGTCTGGCAAAGTGAATAATGGTTTTAATAGGAGAGTGGAAAAGCTATTACAAGTAAACGAATCGAAAGCCTTCAATAATGTTGTGTGATCTCCCCATCGCTACCTCCTATCATCAAATCCCAAAGATCAAAGAAAAAAACGCTTACTTCCTGCAAGTCCCCACGTACCATAGTTGCGTCAGTCTTATCTATAAATAGCTGCAGTATCATCTAACTAAGGTTAAACAAAACTCATGGTCTATCAAAACAAATTCCACTTTTATTACCAAACTTAACATACCAACAGAAAAAAAACGAATTGAAGAAGTTAGGCGCATGACAGTCCTTACTTCTAGCAGATAAGTAGTAAATGGAAAATTGAATCTCTCATCATATTAAATATCTGCCATGACCGAAGTCATGGCTATCTGTCAAAAAATTTCCCTTATCACATGCAGCATAAGTCAAAATACATCGTGAGGAAAAACAAAGGTTACTTCTTTTAGAAAATCATAAAAACAGCTGCATACATGTGGAAAAAAAATAAAAGGGTCCTTAGAGTATGAAACTAAAAGCAAACCAAAAGGTGGAAAACTCGTCTCCCAGTCACTTCACAGAATTATGGGCTTCAGACACTGCATATGGAAAATGTTCAATAAAATATGTTCAATGAAAATAATGAAAATGGTCCACCACCTTCACTCACAAACTATGCGCCTTCCCACAGGCAGCTGTTCCACAAACACAAGTTATTGCCAGAATCATATACCTATTTGCATGGTACCTCATTATATTGCCCTATCATGGCTCTTTTAGATACACACTCATACGCACAAACACAATTGTTCTAGAAGCTTCTTTCTGTCACTCTATTGTGACTTATAAATCACATGACACAGAACCAGGCCAGCTTGCGCCCCAACTCCCCCCGGCCCCCGTACCAGCCATTCAGATTGTCTACGTAGTTTCTATGCTTCCTATAATATATACTAATTGTCCTGAAATAGCTGCCAAACTCAAATAATGTTCAATATGACTATTTACGTATTATTTAAGATTTCAAATGCAACAGTTGCCAAATAGCCTTTTTTCCTATTAAAGTGACATATACTATGTTGATATGTATGTGAATTCACAGCAAACACTGGACTATTTAGAATTTTATGGTTGTAATGTAACATAAAAATGGTATAAAATTTGTTTTAGTTTTTCTTTTATTTTACCATTTGAACCTTGGTTTGTTGAGGGCTACCTTACCGAATACATGGCGCTGGTTGAACGAGAGTTTTGGAAACTGTTTCTACACTGTTTTCTGAAATTTGGGCACACATAACATTTCTTAGAGTTTTGAAACTATTGAAAAATTTGTTCTTATGAAACATATAAATGACCTTAATATTTAAGGTATAATCGTTCTTTCTCATTAAATTAAGAGGTAAATGTGAAGCATGATAATTACCCAGTTAGTTGATATTTCAACGGAATTCTATGCAGTCATGTTGTATCACTTATAAGCATGGCTGTACGAGTAAAACTGGTTGTGGATCTTACAGTCTAGTGAAGTAACAAGTGGATATTCTTAACCTAGTAGCAGTACGATTTCTAATGTTGATATAAGAAATAATGTGGACCTAATGCATAAATTAATAATGTACAAATTAACAGTGAATCCAGGCTTGCGAGTTTTGATGTGGAATCACTATTCACAGAGGTGTCAACTAATCTGTGGAGTGTTTATATGAATTATTAGGAACACACTGCTGGAAATCCAATTTCCTAGGAACACTCTAGTTCGAAAACTGATTTAGATTATGTGTAAAAGAATGTAAATTTTAATTTAATTAATGATGAATTTTTACTCACAAAATTTTGTTATGGCAGTGGAAACCTCTATCACCAGTGATAAGTAAATTATATATGGAATTTGTTGAAAACAAAACATTTAAAAATGTAATTGCTTTTGCCAAGTTAAACCAATTCGTACAGCTAAGCTCATAAGTGATACTACACGATTTCATAGGATTTCGCTCAAAATTCACAAATTGGGAACCTAACATGTTCGTATTTATCTACTATTTCAATGCAAGAATACGATTGTTGTATACAATAAGACCATAATGATGTTTCATGCGAGTGAAATCTCTCACACATTTCAAAACAGTAAGAAATTTCACATGTTCCACATTTACAAAATTTTTAAAAAGTCATCTTCAAACTTCAGTTTGAATGTTAGATAAAAACGAAATAAAAAATTGTCATAACTTTTAATATTGCTTGTAAATGCAACCATAAAATTATGAGATAGTCTATTTGATTATTTTTACACCTCAATGCTGAAAAAATGTAAATAAGTAAATACAGAAGTAGAAAACTTGAGTGAGCTGGCTGCACACCATGAACCACCTAGTGTGTAACATTGGTCTACAAGAGTAGTGACAATGGAGTTATTTTGAAACCATTTCTTTTTGGAGAAGAATACTTGATTTTGTGAAAGCAAAAAAGATAAAATAGAAAATGAAATGGTTTAAGTTATATTTCTTAACCATTAAAAAAATTTTTGCTTACTAGCAAGTATTCGTCTATGCAGTTATTCTTTTCTTAAAGCCAGGTTTTTTCCTAGGCCTAGGTGTCTTAGATTTCTTTAAGTACCATAATAAATTACACTTAGCAATCACATCTCTATATTAACAACCCCCCCCCCCCCTTTCTGGCCATTGCACTTCAGTTGCCTTATGATATATTATATATCAAAAGGGAGCGTAAAGACTTTTAATTTAAGCTAATATTTCAATCCAGTTGGAAAAAAAAAAAAAACATGTATTCCAAACGCCTTGCCATTAATACTAAAATATATTTCGATTAATAGTCATCTTCTCATCTA
>NC_061095.1:42007111-42033415 GCF_015104395.2 Macrobrachium nipponense | reverse complement strand
TTCCATGTTAGCCAATTCGAACGTTTGACCAACGTAGCCTTCTTATGAATACTTATCACATTACAGTGATTTATATAAATCATTCGAGCTACAAATGTTCTTTAATATCTAATTCGCTATACCTCGGAATTGATATATTTTCATATATGTACCGAAGGGAAATTTATAGTTGATAATAATTTTGTCTCCCCATCGGATCGAACCAACGTCCAGTGGACGGGAAACGAAATCAGAACGGACAGTGACGTTATCGAGTCGGCCAACAGAGAGGCTAATGAAGTTATATCATTCTCACCATTACAAATCCCAGTGGATCTCAGTGTTTTCGTAATTAGAATCTATATGAAACCAAAACCCCTCAAACATGTTAGCCAATTTGTACGTTTGACCAACGTAGCCTTGTTACGAATACTTATCACATCACTGTTATTTATATAAATAATTCGATCTACAAATGTCCTTTAATATCTAATTCACTCTACCTTGGAATTGATATATTTTCATATATGTACTGAAGGGGAATTTTTAGTTGATAATAATTTCATTCCCCATCGGATCGAACTACCGTCCTTTGGATGGGAAAAGGAAATCAGAACGGACAGTGACGTTATCATGTCGGCCACAGAGAGGCTAATAAGTTTATATCGATTCTGACCAATTACAAATCACCGACGATCTCGTTATTTTCGTAATTAGAATCGTTATGAAACCCCTCAACCATGTTAGCGATTCGAACGTTTGACCAATTTAGCCTTGTTATGAATACTTATCACATCACCTTTATTTATATAAATCATTGAAGCTACAAATATCCTTTAATATCTAATTCGCTCTACCTCGGAAATGACATATGTTCATATGTACCGAAGGGGAATTTTTAGTTGATAATAATTTCGTCCCCCCATGGGATCGAACCACCGTCCAGTGGATGGGAAACAAAATCAGAACAAACAGTGACGTTATCGAGTCGGCCAACAGAGAGGCTAATAAGTTTATATCGATTCTGACCATTACAAATCACCGTGGATCTCGGTGTTTTCGTAATTAGAATCAATATTAAACCCCCCCAACCATGTTAGCCGATTTCGAACGTTTGACCAACGTAACCTTGCTATGAATATTTAACATATCACCGTGATTCATATAAATCATTCGAGCAACAAATGTCCTCTGATATCTGATTCGCTCTACCTCGGAATTGATATATTTTCATATATGCACCAAAGGGAAATTTTTAGTTGACAATAATTTCGTCTCCCCATGGGATCGAACCACCGTCCAGTGGACGGGAAATGAAATCAGAACGGACAGTGACGTTATCGAGTCGGCCAACAGAGAGGCTAATAAGTTTATATTTTTTTTTACCATTACAACTCACAGTCGATCTCAGTGTTTTCGTAATTAGAATCGATATGAAACCCCCTCAACAATGTTAGCCAATTTAAACTTTTGACCAACGTAGCTAGCCTTGTTATGAATACTTATCATATCCCCGTGATTCATATAAATCATTCGAGCTACAAATGTCCTTTAATATCTAATTCGCTCTACCTCGGAAATGACATATTTTCATATGTACCGAAGGGGAATTTTTAGTTAATAATAATTTCGTCCCCCCATGGGATTGAACTCCCGTCCAGTGGACGGGAAACGAAATCAGAACGGACAGTGTCGTTATCGAGTCGGCCAACTGAGAGGCTAATAAGTTTATATCGATTCTGACCATTACAAATCACCGTGGATCTCGGTGTTTTCGTAATTAGAATCGATATTAAACCCCCCAACCATGTTAGCCGATTCGAACGTTTGACCAACGTAACCTTGCTATGAATACTTATCACATTACCGTGATTCATATAAATCATTTGAGCTATAAATGTCCTTTAATATCTAATTCGCTCTACCTCGGAATTGATCAATTTTCATATAGTATGTACCATAAGGGAATTTTTAGTTGATAAGAATTTCTCCCCTAATGGGATCCAACTACCGTCCAGTGGACGGGAAATGAATCAGAACGGACAGTGATGTTATCGAGTCGGCCAAAAGAGAGGCTAATAAGTTTATATTTTTTTTACCATTACAAATCACCGTCGATCTCAGTGTTTTCGTAATTAGAATCAATATGAAACCCACCCCGGTCAATCAGTTTAGCCGATTCGAATGTTTGACCAACGTAACCTTGCTGTGAATACTTATCACATTACCGTGATTCATATAAATCATTTGAGCTACAAATGTCCGTTAATATCTAATCCGCTCTACCTCGGAATTGATATATTTTCATATATGTACTGAAGGGAAATTTTTAGCTGATAATAATTTTGTCCCCCAATGGGACCGAACCACCGTCCATTGGGACTGGAAACAAAATCAGAACGGAGAGTGACGTTATCGAATTGGCCAATAGAGAAGCTATATGTTTATATTTTTTTTTACCATTACAAATCACTGTCTATCTCGGTGTTTTGCCAATTAGAATCGATATGTTAATCCCCTCAACCATGTTAGCCAACTCGAAAGTTTGACCAATGTAGCCTTGTTATGAATACTTATCACATTACAGTGATTCATATAAATCATTCGAGCTACAAATGTTCTTTAATATCTAATTCGCTCTACCTCGGAATTGATATATTTTCATATATGTACCGAAGGGGAATTTTTAGTTGATAATAATTTTGTCCCCCCATGGGATCGAACCAACGTCCAGTGGACGGGAAATGAAATCAGAACGGACAGTGACGTTATCGAGTCAGCCACAGATAGGCTAATAAGTATCGATTCTCACATTCAAATCACCGTGGATCTCGGTGTAATTCTTAATTAGAATCGATATGAAACCCCCTCAACATGTTAGCCGATTCGAACGTTGAACCAACGTAGCCTTGTATGACTTATCAAATCACCGTGATTCATATAAATCATTCAAGCTACATATGTCATTTAATATCTAATTTGCTCTACCTCGGAATTGATATATTTTCATATATGTACCAAAGGGGAATCTTTAGTTGATAATAATTTCGTCCCCCCATGGGATCACCGTCCAGTAGACGGGAAATGAAATCAGAACGGACAGTGACGTTATCGGGTCAGCCAACAGAGAGGCTAATAAGTTTATATCGATTCTGACCATTACAAATCACCGTCAATTTCGGTGTTTTCGTAATTAGAATCGATATGAAACGCTCAACCATGTTAGCCAATTCGAAACATTTGACCAACGTAGCCTTGTTATGAATACTTATCACAATTACCGTGATTCATATAAATAATTCGAGCTACAAATGTACTTTAATATCTAATTCACCTCTACCTCGGATTGATATATTTTCCATATATGTACCGAAGGGGAATTTTTATTTGATAATAATTCGTCCCCCATGGGATCGATCCACCAAAATTTTACCATAGACTCTCCCCACCCAATTTGTACGTTTGACCAACGTAGCCTTGTTACGAATACTTATCACATCACTGTTATTTATATAAATAATTCGATCTACAAATGTCCTTTAATATCTAATTCACTCTACCTTGGAATTGATATATTTTCATATAGTACTGAAGGGAATTTTTAGTTGATAATAATTTCATTCCCCATCGGATCGAACCACCGTCCTTTGGATGGGAAATGAAATCAGAACGGACAGTGACGTTATCAAGTCGGCCAACAGAGAGGCTAATAAGTTTATATCGATTCTGACCATTACAAATCACCGACGATCTCGTTATTTTCGTAATTAGAATCGTTATGAAACCCCCTCAACCATGTTAGCCGATTCGAACGTTTGACCAATTTAGCCTTGTTATGAATACTTATCACATCACCTTTATTTATATAAATCATTGAAGCTACAAATATCCTTTAATATCTAATTCGATCTACCTCGGAAATCGACATATTTTTATAGTACCGAAGGGGAATTTTAGTTGATAATAATTCGTCCCCCCATGGGATCGAACCACCGTCCAGTGGATGGGAAACAAAATCAGAACAAACAGTGACGTTATCGAGTCGGCCAACAGAGAGGCTAATAAGTTTATATCGATTCTGACCATTACAAATCACCGTGGATCTCGGTGTTTTCGTAATTAGAATCAATATTAAACCCCCCCAACCATGTTAGCCGATTCGAACATTTGACCAACGTAACCTTGCTATGAATATTTAACATATCACCGTGATTCATATAAATCATTCGAGCAACAAATGTCCTCTGATATCTGATTCGCTCTACCTCGGAATTGATATATTTTCATATATGTACCAAAGGGAAATTTTTAGTTGATAATAATTTTGTCCTGCCATGGGATCGAACCACCGTCCAGTGGACGGGAAATGAAATCAGAACGGACAGTGACGTTATCGAGTCGGCCAACAGAGAGGCTAATATGTTTATGTATATTTTTTTTATTACAAATCAAAGTCGATCTCAGTGTTTTCGTAATTAGAATAGATATGAAACCCCCTCAACAATGTTAGCCAATTTGAACTTTTGACCAACCTAGCCTTGTTATGAACACTTATCATATCACCGTGATTCATATAAATCATTCGAGCTACAAATGTCCTTTAATATCTAATTCGGTCTACCTCGGAAATGACATATTTTAATATGTACCGAAGGGGAATTTTTAGTTAATAATAATTTCGTCCCCCCATGGGATTGAACTCCCGTCCAGTGGACGGGAAACGAAATCAGAACGGACAGTGGCGTTATCGAGTCGGCCAACTGAGAGGCTAATAAGTTTATATCGATTCTGACCATTACAAATCACCGTGGATCTCGGTGTTTTCGTAATTAGAATCGATATTAAACCCCCCAACCATGTTAGCCGATTCGAAAGTCTGACCAACGTAACCTTGCTATGAATACTTATCACATTACCGTGATTCATATAAATCATTTGAGCTACAAATATCATTTAATATCTAATTCGCTCTACCTCGGAATTGATATATTTTCATATAGTATGTACCGAAAGGGAATTTTTAGTTGATAATAATTTCTTCCCCCCATGGGATCCAACTACCGTCCAGTGGACGGGAAATGAAATCAGAACGGACAGTGATGTTATCGAGTCGGCCAAAAGAGAGGCTAATAAGTTTATATTTTTTTTTACCATTACAAATCACCGTCGATCTCAGTGTTTTCGTAATTAGAATCAATATGAAACCCGGTCAACCATGTTAGCCGATTCGAATGTTTGACCAACGTAACCTTGCTGTGAATACTTATCACATTACGTTGATTCTATAAATCATTTGAAGCTACAAATGTCCTTAATATCTAATCCGCTCTACCTCGGAATGATAAATTTTCATATATGTACTGAAGGGGAATTTAGCTGATAATAATTTTGTCCCCCAATGGGATCGAACCACCGTCCAGTGGACTGGAAACAAAATCAGAACGGAGAGTGACGTTATCGAATTGGCCAATAGAGAAGCTAATATGTTTATATTTTTTTTTACCATTACAAATCACTGTCTATCTCGGTGTTTTGCCAATTAGAATCGATATGTAATCCCCTCAACCATGTTAGCCAATTCGAAAGTTTGACCAATGTAGCCTTGTTATGAATACTTATCACATACAGTGATTCTTATAAATCATTCGAGCTACAATGTTCTTTAATATCTATTCGCTCTACCTCGAAATTGATATATTTTCTATATACGAAGGGAATTTTTAGTTGATAATAATTTTGTCCCCCCATGGGATCGAACCAACGTCCAGTGGACGGGAAATGAAATCAGAACGGACAGTGACGTTATCGAGTCAGCCAACAGATAGGCTAATAAGTTTATATCGATTCTCACATTACAAATCACCGTGGATCTCGGTGTATTCTTAATTAGAATCGATATGAAACCCCCTCAACAATGTTAGCCGATTCGAACGTTTGACCAACGTAGCCTTGTTATGAATACTTATCACATCACCGTGATTCATATAAATCATTCAAGCTACATATGTCATTTAATATCTAATTTGCTCTACCTCGGAATTGATATATTTTCATATATGTACCAAAGGGGAATCTTTAAGTTGATAATAATTTCGTCCCCCCATGGGATCAACCGCCACCGTAGACGGGAAATGAAATCAGAACGACAGTGCGTTATCGGGTCAGCCAACAGAGAGGCTAATAATTTATAGCGATTCTGACCATTACAAATCACCGTCAAATTTCGGTGTTTTCGTAATTAGAATCGATATGAAACGCCCTCAAACCATGTTAGCCAATTTGAACATTTGGACCAACGTAGCCTTGTTATGATACTTATCACATTACCGTGAGTCATATAAATAATTCGAGCTACAAATGTACTTTAATATCTAATTCACTCTACCTCGGAATTGATATATTTTCATATATGTACCGAAGGGGAATTTTTATTTGATAATAATTTCGTCCCCCATGGGATCGATCCACCAAAATTTTACCATAGACTCTCCCCACCCAAAGAAAGTTTGAATCAAAATCAGAAATTCAAGAGCTATTTCTAAAGGGGGCATAACCCCCTCTTTTCCATATTACAACGTTCAGATTTGAAAAAGCTATGGCTACCAAATTTTTACCCTAGACTCCCTTCCCACCTAAAAAGGGGGTCAGTCATAACCACTCTTTTTCACACACCCTCATCTTTTTTACGACTTTCGAAGTTGACATTTTTATATGTACAAGTGTGTCTATAGGTACAAATAGTCTCCCTGCAATATGGGGCCCATAAGGCACCCTCAGTACTAAGGGGGGCAATACCCCCCTGAGAATGGGGGCAAGAGGGTTTTCCATAATATTAATGGGCAGGAGGCCTAAACTCTTCTGATTTGCCGATCAGGGGAGAAGGGGTCGTAACCTGCCTACCGCGACCTTGGGAATTGGGGCCCAGAAGGTCAAGAAAATCTCAAGTAACGTATACCAATGGAATGGTAAAACTACCCGCACAATTAGTGATAGATTGATGTGCTCCTAAAGAATGGGGATCAATAACGCTGGTTTGCATAGAAAATATTCAATGAATAGAATTAATCTATACATTGAAAAGCGTTTCATATAACTCTTTTTTCAAGTGATCAATGTCACAATTTTCCTATTCTGTAACCAATGCAGTACTGCAGGAGTGCACGATGTCCCACAAGAAGAGACCATCGATTGGCCGCCGTACTTGTGATGCCTGTCATATGTCACGGACACGTTCTCAGGAAGGACATGTACATACTCGTCCACACACCATACGTAAGGATTCTGGCAAAAATTTTCAATATTTAGATTATGGCTATTGTATTATGTGCAGTTCATATTAGAAAAATCTTTCTGAGAAATGGTAATATCTCAAATTAAATATTATTTTCAATTTTACAGGCGACTACAAGTGAAACTGAAGTACTCTGTTCTGCCGCCAGAAGAGCCCAAACAAGAACAAGGCAGGCAACAACAGCCAAAGAAACAGAAGTACACTGTTCAGCTGGTAGATCAGCCCACACAAGAGCAAGACAGGCTTAAACAGCTGAAGAATCTAAAGCACGCCATTCCACCACCAGAATAGCCCAAACAGGTAGGCTAAAACGGATGAAGAAACGGAAGCACGCCTTTCCACTGCCAGAGTAGCCCAAACAAGAGCACTAAAGCAAGGCAAGCTGATGCAGCTGGAGAGACAGTTACACATCAGGCTATGGGATAGGACTGCATGATCCACATCCAATCGAACTCGAAAGGGAAGATTTAAACCATTGCCTCCGCTGATTTTACATCAACTGCTCAAAGGAAGCTCACCCATGGATAAGGAGTTTCATCAAAGGATATGGAAGTATAATAATTGATTTATAATGAATTCCTTTGGGGCTGACAAGATCTTTATTAAGGCGATGTGTGAGGGAGGCTACTCTGCCACATTCAAGATGCATGAGTAGTGTTATCACCGTTTGGGTAGCTTACTGCCGATGCCAAACAATGACGGTGTCGAAGAACCCCACTATGTACAGTTATACTATTTCATGGGTGCTGGAAACGATGAAGTAAACCGACATTGTCGCTACAATCAGCTAGAAGAAGAAATTGAACTGCAGATAATTATCGATTTGCTAGTCATGTTCCATGAAGCTCATATATATGTTCGTTCCTATAACTGTGCATTAAAGCGGATGGAAGAAATGCCCGATCAGAGGGTCATCATAAGAGCTGACAAGCAGCCGTTCAGTGCTCCAACAAGTAATGAAGTAGCTCTCATCTTGGTTGAGGAAGAACGTGGGAAGCGTGACATAGTGGTGACTCACTGCAACAACAATCTTGAAAATATCGAGGGCACTTAAAGGTCTTACGACAGCTTACAATACCCACTGATGTTTCCTCATGGATAGGATGCGTACAATTTTGAAATACAGCAAGTCAATCCCTGAACAGGTCAAGAGATAGCGAAGAAAGTTTCACTTAAAGTTTTCTTGCTTGTCACATTTTGTCCGTGATGGTGAATTTAATCGGATCTTGAGACTGAAAGAAGTACCCTATCAGTTCACGGTAGATATGTACACCAAAAAACGGATTGTAATGGTTACTTTATATTCTTCTTAACCAAAAGACACCGCGCACAGAACAATACATTGAACTTCAAGATGCGCTGAACAGAGATGGGAATACTGAGAATATCGGCCAGCAAATCATTCTCCTTTCCAGCTTTACTGTACTTATGTACATAAGTTGCTTTCTTCACAAAATCTGGTTTTTCATGAACTTGGACACACACGCACACATAAACAGACCCACCACACCCATACACACATATACATATGCATATATATATATATATATATATATATATATATATAGATATATATATATATATATATATATATATAATATATCATATATATATATATATATATATATATATATATATATATATATATATATATATATATATATATATATATATAATATATATAATATATATATATATATATATATATATATATATATATATATATATATATATATATATATATATATGAATAATTATCACATCGAACCGTGATCCATTATATATCAATTCAGCTACAAATGTCCTTTTTTTTAATATCTAAATTCACTTTACCTCCCAAATGATATATTTTCATATATGTACCGAAGGGGAATTTTTTAATTGATAATAATTTCGTCCCCCCATGGGATCGAACCACCGTCCAAGTGGACGGGGACGAAATCAGGACAGTCAGTGACGCTATCCAATCAGCCAACAGAGACGCTAATAAGTTCATATCGATTCTGACCTTACCAAAATCACCCTCGATCTGGATGCTTTCGTAATTAAATCGATCTGGATGGAACCCCATGGGGGGACGAAATTATTATCAATTAAAAAATTCCCCTTCGGTACATATATGAAAATATATCATTTGGAGGTAAAGTGAATTTAGATATTAAAAAAAAGGACATTTGTAGCTTGAATTGATATATATATATATATATATACATATATATACTATATATATATATATATATATATAATATATATATATATATATATATATATATATATATATATATATTTATATATATATATATATATATATATATATATATATATATATATATATATATATATATATATACATATATATATATATATATATATAGATGAGAGAGAGAGAGAGAGAGAGAGAGAGAGAGAGAGAGAGAGAGAGAATTGTTTGAGTGTTTCCATCACCTACCAAAGCACATAAGTGAAGATATTTAAATATTATATCTTCCTAACCATATCGTTGTTATAGTCGAACATAATCCTATACATACCATGGGCATGGAATTATGATACTTAGTACTTGCGTATCCCAGTGCAAAAATCCTTTTCAGATTTCACTGAGAGAGTTGAGAACCTTCACCCTCGTTCGAGGTGCTCAGAGCAGGCCTCACCTAAGCATGCCACTGTAGACGGCTGCAGCGAAGAGTCCGGCCATGCCGGGCACGTGGGAGATCTTGTTGACCACCAAGTAGGGCAGAATCTGGTCGGGTTCGGCTATCCTCCCGGAGGTCAGCGGATCACAGTCGCTGTAGGCCACGTAGGCCACGAGGCCAGAGAAGAGGAATGTCAGCCACAGGACGCATTGACCCACGAAGTAATAAGAACACAATCTGCAGTGAAAATGACCGAGTTATCTAGATTTCTGAATGCAGCACCCTCAAGTAAGATGTTGGAAGATCTGCATTATAATACATTAAAACTTAAAGTATTAGCATCCATACTTCTATTAAAACTAATTCATTATATACGTATATATATATATATATATATATATATATATAATATATATATATATATATATTATATATAATATATATATATATATATATATATATATATATATGATATATATATATATATATATATGCATAAACTAATAATTATAATTACATTAGCAAATGATTTGTTTATCACACAATACCATAGGTGAAAAATAAGAGACAGGGTGTATAAGTCCTGATCAGTTTCGACTTTATTTCCATCGACGAGAGACTGATACATCGTAACAGAATCTCACTTATACAAGAGACAGAGACAGCACTAACGAACATACACAGCTGTTTGAGACTATAGATCCCCTACTGACATGACAAGGTAGGAGTGGCTTCAAAACTCATTTCGGTAGAAATCACCTTTCATTCTCAAATGACAATGCAGATAAACATACACATCATAGGAGACCACAAATCTACACCTGACAAGTGTCAGGCAGGCGGGACTGGTTAGCTCATTCGTACCGCTATCCCTGTGCTGTGTTTATAAATAGGGTAATCCTTTTTCCATACATCTCTACTGCTTTTCAAAATATTTTAACGTTTTAGAAGTTGCTTTGATAAGGAAGGCTTAGGTTTACACAGGCCTATTGGAGAAAACATATCAACATTAAGATATTAAAAACTAAAAGGAATTTTGAAGATCTATTGAGAAAAAAGAATCCTCAATACCACTAGAGGGAAAGGGGAAAGATTCCCTACTTGAATATTGGTATGTCACTATGTGATGTAAGGAATAGCGGAGTCTAAATGTAAAAACAACAATGAAATGATATTGCTGATCGAAAGCCCTGCCCTGACACCAACGCGAGTCATAAATGTGTCGGTAGTTTATCAAACAACACCTGGATAGAAATGTGATCAGTGCCTTAGTGTACGGTTTTATTTTTGCCTTATCAACTGGAGGTATGGATAGTGTAAAAGATACGAAAGTACTGTGCAATTTGGAAAAATAGTTTAGGGAGGGATTTATGGAAATATGAAGAAAATCAGACACCACAAACTTCCCCAAAAGATTTATGGTTGTCACCAATGAACTACAAAAACAGACAATCATGGTGTTCTTGTACATCTAAACAGAATTAAGTATATAGAAAACTGAATAGTGCTTTGAGTAATGATAGCACAATTAAAGAACTAAAGGAAATGTATATGTATATATATAATATATATATATATATATATATATATATATATATATATATATATATATATATATATATATATATATATATTACCGTCTGGCAAAGTAAATAATGATTTTAATAGGAAAGTGGAAAAGCTATTACAAGTAAACGAATCGAAAGCCTTCAATAATGTTGTGTGTGATCTCCCCATCGCTACCTCCTATCATCAAATCTCAAAGATCAAAGAAAAAAACACTTACTTCCTGCAAGTCGCCACGTACCATAGTTGCGTCAGTCTTATCTATAAATAGCTGCAGTATCATCTAACTAAGGCTAAACAAAACTCATGGTCTATCAAAAAAATTCCACTTTTATTACCAAACTTAACATACCAACAGAAAAAAAAACGAATTGAAGAAGTTAGGCGCATGACAGTCCTTACTTCTAGCAGATAAGTAGTAAATGGAAAATTGAATCTCTCATCATATTAAATATCTGCCATGACCGAAGTCATGGCTATCTGTCAAAAAATTCCCTTATCACATGAGCATAATCAAATACATCTGAGGAAAAACAAAGGTTACTTCTTGTAGAAAATCATAAAAACAGCTGATACTTGTGGAAAAAAAATAAAAGGGTCCTTAGAGTATGAAACTAAAAGCAAACCAAAAGGTGGAAAACTCGTCTCCCAGTCACTTCACAGAATTATGGGCTTCAGACACTGCATATGGAAAATGTTCATAAAACATGTTCAATGGAAATAATGAAAATGGTCCACCACCTTCACTCACAAACTATGCGCCTTCCCACAGGCAGCTGTTCCACAAACACAAGTTATTGCCAGAATCATATACCTATTTGCATGGTACCTCATTATATTGCCCTATCATGACTCTTTTAGATGCACACTCATACGCACAAACACAATTGTTCTAGAAGCTTCTTTCTGTCACTCTATTGTGACTTATAAATCACATGACACAGAACCAGGCCAGCTTGCGCCCCAACTCCCCCCACCCCCCTAACCAGCCATTCAGATTGTCTACGTAGTTTCTGTGCTCCCTATAATATATACTAATTGTCCTGAAATAGCTGCCAAACTCAAATAATGTTCAATATGACTATTTACGTATTATTTAAGATTTCAAATGCAACAGTTGCCAAATAGCCTTTTTTCCTATTAAAGTGACATATACTATGTTGATATGTATGTGAATGCACAGCAAACATTGGACTATTTAGAATTTTATGGTTGTAATGTAACATAAAAATGGTATAAAATTTTTTTTTAGTTTTTCTTTTATTTTACCATTTGAACCTTGGTTTGTTGAGGGCTACCGTACCGAATACATGGCGCTGGTTGAACGAGAGTTTTGGAAATGTTTCTACACTGTTTTTCTGAAATTTGGGCACACATAACATTTCCTTACCGTTTTGAAACTATTGACAAATTTCGTTCTTATGAAACATATAATGACCTCATTTTAAGGTATAATCGTTCTTTCTCATTAAATTAAGAGGTAAATATGAAGCATGATAGTTACCTGTTAGTGAATTTTGAACGAAATTCTACGCAGTCATGTTGCATCACTTATGAACATGGCTGTACGAGTAAAACTGGTTGTGGATCTTACACTCTAGTTGAACTGATTAGATTATGTGTAAAAGAATGTAAATTTTAAATTAATGGTGCATTTTACTCAAAAATTTTTGTTATGGCAGTGGAAACCTTCTATCACCAGTGATAAGTAAATTATATATGGAATTTGTTGAAAACAAAACATTTAAAAATGTAATTCCATTTGCTAAGTTAAACCAATTCGTACAGCTAA
The DNA here is from genome assembly GCF_015104395.2 of Macrobrachium nipponense. Taxonomy (NCBI): domain Eukaryota; kingdom Metazoa; phylum Arthropoda; class Malacostraca; order Decapoda; family Palaemonidae; genus Macrobrachium; species Macrobrachium nipponense. The sequence goes on along the minus strand of NC_061095.1, from coordinate 42,020,154 downwards.
GCTCATAAGTGATACTACACGATTTCATAGGATTTCGTTCAAAATTCACAAATTGGGAACCTAACATGCTCCTTATTTATCTACTGTTTCAATGCAAGAATACGATTGTTGTATACAATAAGACCATAATATGTTTCATGCCAGTGAAATATCTCACACATTTCAAAACAGTAAAAAATTTTCACATGTTCCACATTTACAAAATTTTCGTTCAACCATAGCCGGTGCATCTTGACAAAAATAAATAAATAAATTTTAAAAAGTCATCCTCAACTTAGTTTGAATGTTAGATAAAAACGAAATAAAAAAATTGTCATAACATTAATATTGCTTGAAATACAACCATGAAATATGAAATAGTCCTATTTGATTATTTTTACACCTCAATGCCGAAAAAATGTAAATAAGTAAATATAGAAGTAAAAACTTGAGTGAGCTGGCTGCACAACATGAACCACCTAGTGTAACATTGGTCTACAAGAGTAGTGACAATGGAGTTATTTTGAAACCATTTACTTTTTGTTTGTAGAAGAATATTCCGATTTTCGTTAAAATGAAATGGTTTAAGTTATATTTCTTAACCATTAAAAAAAATGTTGCTTACTAGCCTAAGTATTCGTTTATGCATTTATTCTTTTGTTAAAGCCAAGGTTTTTTTTCCTAGGCCTAGGTGTGTTAGATTTCTTTAATTACTATAAATAAATTACACTTAGCAATCACATCTCTATATTAACAATTTCTGGCCATTGCACTTCAAGTTGCCTTATGATATATTAAACATCAAAAGCGAGCAGAAAGACTATTAAAAAACTAATATTTCAATCCAGTTGAAAAAAAAAACAAGTATTCCAAACGCCTTGCCATTAATACTAAAATATATTTCGATTAATAGACATCTTCTCCATCTAATTAAAATCATTGTCATCTTTTATTTCTCAAAGAACAGGTAATCTCTACCAATAAATACTTTAGTAACTAAAATTACATCTCAGAAGGTTTAGATTATTTTTTATGCCTATACATCATTTTACAATATACAGGCAGCTTGAACACAGCCTAAAACTTCAACATTCAAAGAAAACTTGTTGTAATTCATATTCCCATTTTGAAAATGTTGGTATGACTATTGAACTTATTAAGTCTACTGTTACAATGCTTCAGCGGTAGTTATGTTGATCAACCTGAAGAGCATCTTATGCACACTGTCATGGACTGCACTGCTGACCTTATCGCAATGTGTTGGTGAGCTAAGTAAAATAATAATTTAAGTCAAACAGGTGACGAATTATACCAGTGCATAAAAGGATCATATTTACATAAGCATTATTGGAAAAATAGTGCTATCAGGGAATTCATAAACTTGTTGACACGTATGACATTGGGAATGAATAAAAAAAGTTTAAAACCACTTGTCAAGGTTATGTTGTTTCTGGGATTTTGGGCAGTACAAAAAGAATCATGTGTTCCTGCCGATTTGAGACACAGCTGTTCCATTAATTAAATTCACTGTAGAAGTCGTAAAATGATGGACGCTCACCCTTTTTGGATTGCTTCATACAGAGAATTAGCATCTGTAAACAGTGGTTACAGACTTTCACATCTATAATTTTAAGAGCATTACGTATATGTAGCCCTGAATATATATAAAAAAAAAAAAAAAAAAACATATATATATATATATATATATATATATATATATATATATATATATATATATATATATATATATATATATATATATATATATATATATATATATATATATATATATATATATATATATATATATATATATATATATAATATAAGATTAGAAGCGACAAAAAAATACCATACATTAAAACCGAAACGAACTTTAAAATATAAAAAAACAATAAAAACTTGCTTGTAACACCTTGTAATGATAATATGTCAGATATTCCCTCACCTTCAGAATTTTAGTGTTAATGTAGCATTTCAGAAAAAAAAAACAATGGAACATATACTTATTAAAAACTCTCCCAACAATACAAAAGGATGTGTATATAAAATTCAATATACGTTTGTGTCAACTTCTATATTAGCCAAACGGGTAAAGTACTGGAAAAGAGAAGAGAACAACATAGAAAAAATGTGCGATGTGCATGTGTAAACAGTGTTATTATTATTTTTTTTTTTATGTGTAGGTGAGGGCAATCATACTATCAACTGCGAAGGGGCAAATAAGATTATGTATTCTAATAATATACAGGAAAGGAATAGCATTGAATCTAGCTTTATCAAAGAAAGTTATGGCATAATATAAATATCAGTTAAGACATGATCCTTTAATATCAAAAGAAATTTGTACATATTTTAGGCAGCCTGTATGAAATAAGTATTATTGTATTTGTAAACACAGTAGAGGGCAGCAGTTCCACCCACGCCTCCTTGACATCTGTCAGGTGTGGATATTGTAGTCTACTATTGACACCTGTTGGTGGTGGAGGACCTGTAGTCACAAACGGTTATGTATGTTTGTGAACACTGTATCTGTGGTATATACATTTGTGATTTCTAATACTATGTATCAGTCCTTCGTTGATGGCTTGGAAATAAAGTCGGAACTGGTCCGCACCTACTTTTCAGCTGTAGCAGTACATGATAGTATATATATATATATATATATATATATATATATATATATATATATATATATATATATATATATATATATATATATATGTGTGTGTGTGTGTGTGTGTGTGTGTGTGTGTGTGTGTGTGTGTGTGAGTGTGCGTGTGTGTGTGTGTGTGTAGGTGTGTTTGTGTGTGTGTGTGTGTGTGTTTGTGTGTAGTGGGGAGGAGCAGTGTAGCGGGTTGTTCACCTGTCTACTGGAGAGAGAAAGTGGCTCTTACCTTTTAGCTTTAGCAAGAGACGGCACAGAGGAGAGCCGCATGTAGCCCATCTGACTGACTCCTAACCTTCCAATCACAGTGTAGAAGCCAAGGACCTGCACAGACCAGAAAGTGTATCGTACGTAGGGACTTGGGTCAAAGCTGAAAAATTAGACTCTTGAAATATTTATGTGCAAATTGCTTCCTTTATTAATGCAGCATATTTTGTAGCTTGGAAAACTTTCCTGAAAATCACAATAATTTGTTGTTTTATTTTATAAATGAAGCACAACTTTCTCGGGGATTTCCCTTTCTATATTATTTCTTTTTTCAAATACATGCCAATTTGCATCCTACAGAAGTCGTTTCTGAGGTGGTTCTTATTATCCAAAACGTATGAAATAATTAGGTCAATAACGAGTGACAGGCAGTTGGATGCAAACACAGTATAGCCTCGAGTGAATTCTTCAGGATGTTCAAAGGGGACAAAAGACATAACATTTGCGATCACATTGACTGTGACGTCAGTGCACTAAATAGGACGCGTACGTGAGACATAGGAAAACACACGCACATCGGAATCAGGAATAGACTAGGGTGCTTGCATTTGTACGTCCATTAACATACGTAAGTTCATACGTCTGTTAGAGCAAATGAATGGAATAAAATCTCTAGTGTGGTAATTACTGGGGCAATTATACGACATACATTCAGTGTAAAACAAGGCCTGAGGAGGCACTCAGAGATCTATCAGATAAGGTAAAGTGGAAGAAAAAGACGTTGAAACCTTGAACAGTGACATTTATTTTAGAGGCTCTGAGAAGAGAAGTGCAGTGCAACACTTAACATTATTGATTAACTTTAACATTACCATTTTTGATTATTGTAATTTCTTTTGCAGATGGATTCGGACTGCCACTACCGAAAATGAATTCTCTAGACATATTTTTGAGAAAGACTGATGGGGTTATTTGACAGTGAGAATAAGTGGTGATAGTTCTATTCAATATAGTTATGCAGAACAGTAATGGTACCTTATGGTTTTGGGATTTTAGATTCATTTTTTTTTTTTTCATTTTCATGTTAGCTATTTTTTGGAAAAGAAAGATTCAATTTTTTGTATCTTAAGAGTTTGAATTAGCCTAAGACTTAATGACTGATTCCAGCTACGCAGAGAGGGAAGGCAATGGGAACATCGAAGAGTGGTCACGTTACCAAGTCAGGAATTCTCTCCTTTTAGTTAAACAGGGTCATTTGACCCACGAAACAAATATATTGCATTAATTTTGCTTAGTTAACAAATTAACTCCAAATAACATAAATATGATAATTTATTTCCCCATATTTCTTACATTAAAGTTAGTTTACTTAAGGTTTTTAATAACCTATCTTAGCACTTATTATTATTATTATTATTATTATTATTATTATTATTATTATTATTATTATTATTATTATTATTATTATTATTATTATTATTATTATTATTATTATTTATTTTATTTATTTTTTTTTTTTTCAGAAAATTAACCCTATTCATATGGAAATAAATAAAAGAGGGTCATAGGAAATGCAGAGAGTTATATGAAAATCAGATAAATAAAAAAAATGATTAATTAGAATTTATATTAGAATTTATGTGAAATACTATACTACAGGTTGGATTATATTAGGGTAGTATTACATTGCATCTTCGCTTAAGCTTTTGAAGTTCCAACTGCACTACATCCCCAGGGAGGCTGTTCCACAGTTCAAAGGTGAGAGGAATAAAGGTCCTCTGAAACTTAGAAGTTCGACAGCAAGACACATTCACTGCATATTGGTGCTGCTGTTCAGCAAGTCTGGTTGCTCTCGGCAGGAAAAGGAAATCGGGGATCAAATGGGAATTTGAAAGAGCCCTGTTGAAATGTAATTTATGGAACATAGCAAACAAGAGAATTATTTTTTTTTTACTTTCCTACTTCAAAATTTTAAATATATCTTAGTTTAACCAGACCACTGACCTGATTAACAGCTCTTCTAGGGCTGGTCAGAAAGATTAGATATTTTTACGTGGCTAGGAAGCAATTGGTTAGGGCAATACCTTTGTTATAAGTAATATGTTATCAGTGCTGCTGTTTCAGAAAAATAAATTTCATATGGTTTACATTAGTTAAACTCATACCACGCATTCCTGGTAAGGCATGTAAATCAACGTAGAAATACGTCATTTTAGCCTTACTTTTATGTGTAGTACCTTCAGTGTCATTCGAAACGCTAACTTAAATAAGAAGTATTGCTCAAAATCTCTTGTTGAGGCAGCCACTAAGGATATGTTAGTAATATATTATACATTGTTATTTATGTCATTTGCACGTTCTGAGTCAGTCTCAAAGTTATGTCGACCTTGGCTTTATTATTCTGAACGAGAAATACCTACTTGAAAAACTCCATCCTCCCACCTTCACTGCTATCGAGAAGATATTGCTCCAGCCCGGCCGAAATCCAGACACAGATACCACGGTCGTTATCATTCCCAGAAACATAAATATAGTTTGCACGACATCTGTGTATACTATTGCTTTGACACCACCCTAGAAATAAAAGGAAAAGTTACTTATAAAAATGGATGCTTAGTTAAATCGTTACCAAAATGGAGAATGGTTTTAATTTGTAGTCACATTCATCAAGAGGAATCGTCCCTTCTTTTCAGGCAGTTGGGTCCAAAACAAGAAACAGCTAGCAGTGGACCTTGTACCATGGCCTGTAAAATCATTTTTTGCTGTCTTCCAACCTTGTTGATCGGTGTTTTCAACCGGCTCTTGCCTCAATGTTAAAAGTTATTTATCCTTAAGGAGCCATAAATTAGTCTAGAGATGCAACTCATTAATTTAGAATTATTGTTAAACTGCTTTACGAGAATATGATGAAACAGGTAAAATAAAACAAAGAATTAACATGGACATTTACAAGGAATGAAGGGGAATCTGACACTCACACACACACACACACACACACACACACACACACACACACACACACACATGGTAAATTTCCTTCACTTTCGACACAGATATCACCGGACGGAACATAAAACTTACTTCTTCTGTACCACTCCCTGCATGTTACATTAAACTATTCCTTATCTGTAACGCTATGGATGGCTGTTGCCGATAACAACACCATAAACCTCCCAAAACATGATCAAAACAACAGAAACGTTTTGTTTTAGAGATCTAACTTTCATGTCCATCAGGTTTCGAATCATTTGCAAATCTATGACAAATAGCAAAACATAATCTTAGAAAAATTCAATTTCCATGGTTATAAAGACAAAAAAACTTATATATTAGATAAGGTTGCTTAAATCGGTGTGCAATATTGGCTTCCGTGCACTCAGTAATAAGGTTATTCTGAGAGTGTTTTTGTTATGATTTTGAGTATAATTCACAATCGTTTACAGAGTTACCAAATGCTTTGAGAAAGAACCTTTGTTTCAGACAGCTTCAAATTGTATTCATATGACAAAAATGCAAAAATAGATCATCATCATGGGATTTGCAACATGCCGGAAAGAAGCAACAGGCCGTTTCTTGGATTCAGAAAGTGTTACAGAATTAAGGAAACACGGAAGAAGCTAACGTTAGCGATCGTACTTACGACGGTAATGTAGAAGGAGCAGATAAGTCCCATGATGGTGATGGAGTAGTTAGTGGAGAGCCCTGTCACTGTAGACAGGGTGAGGGACGGGGCGTACAGACAGATCCCATTGTATATCAAATTGCTAATCACCAGAGTTGCCGACGACAGCTTCCTCAGTCCTTGAGATCCAAACCTCAACGTGATGTACTGTTTGAATATGTTAATGTAAGTTTAATACTATAATAATATATATTTTAGCATCATCACAAAAAATGTTATACCTTCGTTCACATTGTCATTAGATTAATAATATCCTTTCAATTTCAAATTAATTACTGAACTGAAGCTGAAATGTATTTCAAATTACTGAGACAATGCTGATATTTTCTCATGAATATGAGAAGAATTCTTTTGTTGTACGTTATTCTAGAATCATTGGAACAAAAACTACAGAGATCTTTTTAGAATTATAACTCTACACACTGCAAACATAAACATGTCTAGAAATTCGTTCTTATATTAGATTATGTATTACAACAGTTACAAAGCTATCATATTAGAAAAATATCGCAGAAGAATTTCTGATCTCGTTCTTTCAGTGAAACTAACAATAAAAGGGGAAAGGTCGGGTTATGGCTAAGAGAATGTAATTGCTCTCTCATGTATTTCACGAATTTTGTTTAATGACTCTTCAAACAGGAAAGGAATAGGTAAAAAAATGTAAGGTTTTTCAGAATTATTAACATCGCCTTCATGGTAAGAGAAATATGAATTTTAATGAGCAAAAAGTATAGATATAATCACTTCTGTAACTATCACATACCCATCTTTTACTGGTTTATTTATCCTCATTTATTTCATAATAATAATGATAACACTAATGATAGGAGTGGTGCAGAAATTTTCAATGATGTCAGTGTAAATATAAATATATGTATATATATACGTATTATATATATATATATATATATATATATATATATATATATATATATATTATATATATATATATATATATATATACATATGTACTGATATTATTGATTTCTGAACCATTTTATCAACAATATGAATAACATAATTAAGATGTATCTGAATTCAAAGAGCTCAGCTCTGTTTTTGTGGTGTTATAATCTAACGAAGCCAACAGGAATTTAATGGCATAATAATCATAATAATAATAATAATATAATAATAATAATAATAATAATAATAATAATTTATTATACAATAACAGCGGTTTTTAATTTCTAAGGTTTATAAGGAATTTATAACGGAAGGTGACAACATTATTACCTCATTAATAGATAGAATGTCCAGAGGATACAGGATAGGAACCATCAACAACTGGACGAAAAACGTGCCATACAATAACCCGGCCAGGATGATTACAAACTGGGATCCATAGAAGTACATCTCAGAGGCAAGGCCTGTTTTGGGTTAGGAAGGAGACGCAGATATATATATATATATATATATATATATATATATATATATATATATATATATATATATATATATATATATATATATATATATATATATATATATATATATATATATATATATATATCCTTTACCTTTTTTTTTTTTTTGTTAAATGACCAATATTTTTATGCTTTTAGTGATTACTTTTCAACTATATGAGTAGAGTAATATCATTTTAAAATGAAGTTCAATTTTTAAAAGGGTATAAGTAAATTTTCATATAAAATGATAAACTTCAAATGATATGATTTAGAAAGTTTAGAAACTGCAGTTTAAAATATTGAATATAATTATGGTAATGAAAACCAATTGATTCAGCAAAATATATATATATATTTTTTTTTGCATATGTGTGTGTTTGTGTGCGTACTTGTGTATGTAAGTAATTGTGACTGTGTGCGTGTGTGCAATAAAATTTCAAGTTTCCAATTCCTTAAGATTTTGAACACGTCTTCACTGGAAACCTTGAATTCAAATTATAACTGAAATTAAACAAATTTCTCTGCACACCAGGATTCGGACCTTAGTAGGAATAGTCACGTCGTGTCAGTCCCTAATTCGGATTAAAGATTTTCAGTGTATTGACATAGCACTGGTGAAATTTGTTCGGGATAAACGATATCTTTACACCTGCCACTAATCTTTCCCTTTCTAGGTGGTCCAACATCAAAACAAAAGATGTTCATCCAGCACAGATATAATAAACAAAAGATCATTATATCCTTAATAATACATTACAAAAATCTTCCCTTAACATAAAACCTAAAGAAAAGCGATTACTTAGCTCACCTAACATGGAGATCGCAGAGATGGTGCTGGCTATGAGAGACAACGCAACTGGTAAGGAAGACATCTGACGACCTCCCAAGAGGTAATCTTCAAATGCATTGGTGCCTCTTCCTCTGAGAGAGCAGATAATGCCAACTAAAATGGACACCATAAGTAGGATGATGCAGACCATCCAATTCACAACGCCAAAAGGACCAGCTTCTAAGTTCACCATCTTGCTCAGTCCTTCCAAGGACATAGAACCTTCCTTTACGTCAATCAGCACGCGACGGCCTTCAGAAAATATGAAAAAGCAAGACTGTCATATTATACTAGTCCTTCTCAAATTCTACAGGTTAAAATTTTTTTTAAATTTTTTAGGGTTTTTCCTCAGTATTATTATGGCATTATCTACAATTATATATCTTACTACAATTATCATTTCTTAGCCGACACGATGAAAAGAAACCTGGCTCTTCTGAAGCTTAACATAATCAATGCTTCTGTCATAACTACAAATAAATTTCTGAATCACATCTAAATCCTACCCAGGTATATGCGTAAATATATGGATAAATAATAATAATAAAATATATATATATATATATAGTATATTATTATATATATATTATATATATATATATACATAGATATAGATATATATATATATAAGAAACCATATATATGATATATATATATATATATATATATATATATATATATATGATATATACTACTATTATATATATCATATATAATATATATGTATATATATATATATATATATTTAGTATATATATATATATATATATATATATATATATATTATATATGTATACATATATATATATATATATATATATATACATATATAGATATATATATATATATATATATATATATATATATATATATATATATATTACACACATATATATATATGTGTGTGTGTGTGTGCACACTTCGCCCTAGGATTATTCTACACCAAGTGGAAGGAATTATATTTGATTCGATCATATTTTTTTTTTTGACCGATATATGTATTATGTATATATATAATTGCATTTTCCGGATCGCGAAGATGAAATATCTCGATGCACTCAACAGTGAAAAAGAAGGTTAAACCAGAGAAAAAAGGAAATACAAATCTTAATTTCTCCCAGCAGTTTCGCCGGGGAACTTTATTAACTAATCAGTTTAAGAAAAACATGTGTTTACATGTTTGACTATTCAAGACTTACATAAATCATAAACAAGTATACTGTTGTGAAGAAGAAAATAACAGTATAGCTTCCCAGGATGTTAAAGGCATGAGAAATAGCTGTACTTTTAAAGTCTAAAGTACGTCGAAATGGTAGCAACAATAATCTGATTGTCAATGCGAGATCCTTCCATAATAAATGTGTTTCTTCCATCAGTTTAAATGACTAAATGTGACTGGTGTATTTTCATATCGCAATACCATTGGCAGAACATTAATAAGAAACAGCCCTGTATACGACAACGGGTAGTGTACAAAATTCCATGTGGTTGCAATAAATTTTATACTGGACAATCAGCGTGAGTCAAGTATTGCTGCTAATCAGAGAAATAGTGCTATTAGTGAACATGCTGGAGAATGTTTTTATCCAATTCACTTGTCTTAAGCAAGAATCTTGTTCAGAAACAATAATTTTATAGAGAGAAATCTTATAGAAACGGCGTCTATTCAATGTAGTGAAATCAATAACTTTAATTGCCGTAGAGGTTTATTCAGGACATATCCGCGCTGTCTACATATCATGAAAAGTCAGTACAAATTATGTAATGACTTGACTTCGGTTTGATTTAATTACCTATTTAGCCTCATTAGATGGTTAAATTTTTCTTTTGGACAAACAAGATACTAGAAAGGATAATTCGAATAAAAACTATCAGTTGGGTCAAAGGTGATTCGGAAATTTGGGGAAAACAAGCTGGTAAGCGAGGCAGTTATCCTGCCCAGGTAAAGCCTTGGATACATTTTGTACTTAACTTCCAAATTCTTTTATGTCGTTTGTGTCTTTGTTGGCAGCGTCCTTACCCTTCAACTGAAAAGACCAAGCAATGTACTGGCTGATTGTACTTTCATAATACCGTCTACCTCTGTTCAACAACAAGGTATAGGGTCGAATCATATATAATTCCCTTTTGGTATAGGATAATTCTGAGGAAAAGGGTAACTGGTGCTAGATATTGGAGAGTATATAAGGCCTTTGATCAAGTTGCCCATTCACTTAAATGACTAACTTTGACAGCTACATTTTCTTACCTAATTTCTTGAAGTTGAATTTTAATATACGACATGGGATTCCTTGTTAGCGTTATATATTTTAAATATCACAAGAGGCAAAACCGGTTAAAATTGAACTGAATAACATAAGAGGTACGATGTTGTCAATGTACACATCAGAATGTTTTCATCCAGTAAAATTTTATAATTATAAATTGCATTCAGAAACAGTCATTTCAACGACATAAAGTTAATATCACCAGCCTGCATTCAATTAAATAAAAGTGAAAACTTTATCGTAAAAAATGAACTGAAAAATGAGACTGCATTATATAAGATACTGGCACGTATTTACACAATAACATAATGGCCTTTTTTATTTTTCATTTTTCTGCTTGACAAACTGTATGTTATAATACAATTGATTGTATCGTCTTATACCTTTACCTCACCGCTATTTATTTGTACAAATTATCCACTGCACAGTAGAGTTCGTTTGTTATTCACTGTTAGTTTCTTTTCATCCGTTATTCTTCACAACATCCGGGATTTTTTTTCTATAAAAGCAACCGAATCTGAATTTACCACTGGTTTATTTACAAACCCACGGATGGAACTTGCTTCGGTGTCATGCACAGCGTCCTTAGGTGAAGCTACAACTGAACCCAAGTACCGAGCACAATCGTATTTATTGTCACATGCGATTAGAAAGTTAAGCCTTAGGGGGTTAGTGCCACTAGAGATACATCACGTGATGCATTGAAAGTATTCCTAAGGGTTGCTTGCAGCATTCCTTCAGCTCATGGCTGCACCCACAGTGAGCCTCGTAACCTAGTAACCTCCATTCCCAACCCCCTTTCTTTCACCTTGCCTTCCACCCTCTCCAAATCCATCTTTTCACTGTCTCAAGCAATGAATAGCTTTAAAACCTAATTTTCGTACGTTAAATACAAATTATACACACAGTGACATCATAAATATTTCTCCAAATTAAACACTAATAGAGAAGCATACTGACTCCTGATCGACTATTGTGATTTTTGGGTAAGCCAAATAACCCCTCTTCAATGTATTTTTGCAAATCTCTTCTTGCTACTTGCATCAGGGTCTACTCGTCCAACTCCTTTTGTCTACTGGTGGGCGCAATGTGATACTTTCTGGACGTTTAGGGAAGGTCTCTGTAACTGACTGATACTACTTCTGTAATGATCAGTCAACTGTATTTTTTATATATACTGTCGTCTCCTGTATTAGTTCGTCTACTGTTGGTCTCTTGTGGTGCTGTTAAGTGAAATGATAATGATGACACCCTGTGAATTGTCTATGTTGTAAGTATTCAGCCACATAAGACAAATGTAGAGGATAGCGCAACACCCGCTTGATTTTACGCCCTCAGTTAGATCTGCTTAATGATGCATTCATTAGAAACAGACAGATTTGCTTGGAAATGATTAATAATCTCTTTATCAATTTGAAGCATATGACAGCGAACACTAGGACACTGTCTTATTCACTTAGTCAAGGAAGCTACAGGTCCCGTTGCTAAGTAACCAATTGGTTCCTAGCCACATAAAAATATCTCATCCTTCGGACCAGCTCTAAGATAGCTGTCAACCAGCTTAGTGGTCTGGTTAAACTAAGATATACTTAACTTTTTTGTTTCTTTTTTTTTTCTTTTTTTGTATCCCAACTACTTATGAAAGACGTCTTTATGATGAATTATCCTATGTACATCATAAAAAATGGCTAGAACGAAACAAACAAATAGAACAAAAGACAATTGTGTTTATAGGTCATGCAAGATCATGCTCCTCGACACACATGAATTGCAATGGATGAATGTTATTGATACCGGATAAAATTAATGAAGCCCTGCAATCGCCTTCTCAAGGTCATGGAATTCTCCAGCATGAAAGCCCCATTGGAAGATGTTCATAGGGCCATTGTATTGAAGTGCATTCCTTGTCATCCAGTATATATATCTGTGGTGATACTGATCACTGCTTTGATGCACCTGTGTGATTTTTTTTGTAAAACAACCGATTGGTTATCATACGTCG
>NC_061095.1:42004551-42006611 GCF_015104395.2 Macrobrachium nipponense | reverse complement strand
CGACGTATGATAACCCAAACGGTTTGCTTTATTTTTCGAAAAAAATTCCGCAGGTGCAATCAAAGCAGTATCACCACAGATTATATACACTTGGAGTGACAACAGGGGGAAAATGCATTCTTTTCCAATTTACAATTGGTCCCCCTAATGAAAATCATTCCCAATTTGGGCCCAATGGAAGCCCTGGAATGGGGAAGAAAGCTTCCCAATTGAACCCCTTGAGAAGGCGAGTGCAGGGCTTCATTAATTTTATCCGGTATCAATAACATTCATCAATTGCAATTCATGTGTGTCGAGGAACATGATCTTGCATGGCCTATAAACACAATTGTCTTTTGTTCCTCTATTTGTTGGTTTCGCTCTATCCATTTTTTATGATGTACAGAGGATAATTCATCATAAAGACGTCTTTCATAAGTAGTTGGGGGGATACAAAAAAATAAAGATAGGAAAAAAAGAGATAAGTATATCTTAGTTTAACCAGACCACTGAGCTGATTAACAGCTCTCTTAGAGCTGGTCCGAAGGATGAGATATTTTTATGTGGCTAGGAACCAATTGGTTACTTAGCAACGGGACCTGTAGCTTATTGTGAGATCCGAACCACACCAAAAAATTGGTTTCTATCACCAGAGATAAATTAATAGTTTAGTAATTGTTACCATAAACCTTATTTTCCACTGGGGACGTATGGAAACTTTATTTCTATGAGTCTAATACCTGCGATGCTTCCAGGTATGTGTAGTGGCTTACGTAGTTCCTTCCACTTATACCTTCCTTGACTAAGTGAATACGACAGTGGCCTAGTATTCACTGAAATTTGCTTCAAATTGATAAGCAGGAGATTGTTGATCATTTCCAAGCAAATGTGTCTGTTTCTAATGAATGCATCATTAAGCAGATCTCACTGAGGGTGTAAAATCAAGTGGGTGTTGCGCTATCCTCTACATTTGTCTTATGTGGCTGAATACTTACAACATTTGTATGGTGCGTCACTAAAAGGCAATTCACAGGGTGTCATCATTATCATTTCACTTAACAGCACCACAAGAGACCAACAGTAGACGAACTAATACAGGAGACGACAGTATATATAAAAAATACAGTTGACTGATCATTGCAGAAGTAGTATCAGTCAGTTACAGAGACCTACCCTAAACGTCCAGAAAGTATCACATTGCGCCCACCAGTAGATAAAAGGAGTTGGACGAGTAGACCCTGATGCAAGTAGCAAGAAGAAATTTGCAAAAAACATTGAAGACTGGTTATTTGGCTTACCCAAAAATCACAATAGTCGATCAGGAGACAGTATGCTTGTCTATCAGTGTTTAATTTGGAGAAATATACATGATGTCACTGTGTGTATAATTTGTATTTAAAGTATGAAAATTAGGTTTTAAAACTATTCAGTACCTGAGGCAGTGAAAAGATGGATTTGGAGAGGGTGGACGGCAAGGTGAAAGAAAGGAGGTTGGGAATGGAGGTTACTAGGTTAAGAGGCTCACTGTGGGTGCAGCCATGAGCTGAAGGAATGCTGCAAGCAACCCTTAGGAATACTTTCAATGCATCACGTGATGTATCTCTAATGGCAGTAACCACCTAAGGCTTAACTTTCTAATCGCATGTGACAATAAATACCATTGTGCTCGGCACATGGATTCAGTTGTAGCTTCACCTAAGGACGAAGCAAGTTCCATCCGTGGGTTTGTAAATAAACCAGTGGCAAATTCAGATTCGGTTGCTTTTATAGAAAAAAAAAATCCCTGATGTTATGAAGAATAACGGATGAAAAGGAAGTAACAGTGAACAACAAGCGAACTATACTGTGCAGTGGATAATTTGTACAAATAAATAGCGGTGAGGTAAAGTTATAAGACGATACAATTAATTGTATTATAACATACAGTTTGTCAAGCAGAAAAATGAAAAATTAAAAAAGGCTATTATGTTATTGTGTGAATACGCGCCAGATCTTATATAATGCAGTCTCATTTTTCAGTTCATTTTTTTAGGATAAAGTTTTCACTTTTATTTAATTGAATGCAGGCTGGTGATATTAAC
>NC_061095.1:41987051-41999551 GCF_015104395.2 Macrobrachium nipponense | reverse complement strand
TACTCCATCACCATCATGGGACTTATCTGTTCCTTCTACATTACCGTCGTAAGTATGATCGCTAACGTTAGCTTCTTCCGTGTTTCCTGAATTCTGTAACACTTTCTGAATCCAAGAAACGGTCTGTTGCTTCTTTCCGGTATGTTGCAAATCACATGATGATGATCTATTTTTGCATTTTTGTCATATGAATACAATTTGAAGCTGTCTGAAACAAAGGTTCTTTCTCAAAGCATTTGGTAACTCTGTAAACGATTGTGAATTATACTCAAAATCATAACAAAAACACTCTCAGAGTAACCTTTATTTACTTGAGTGCACGGAAGCCATATTGCACACCGATTTAAGCAACCTTATCTAATATATAAGTTTTTTTGTCTTTATAACCATGGAAATTGAATTTTTCTAAGATTATGTTTTGCTATTTGTCATAGATTTGCAAATGATTCGAAACCTGATGGACATGAAAGTTAGATCTCTAAAACAAAACGTTTCTGTTGTTTTGATCATGTTTTGGGAGGTTTATGGTGTTGTTATCGGCAACAGCCATCCATAGCGTTACAGATAAGGAATAGTTTAATGTAACATGCAGGGAGTGATACAGAAGAAGTAAGTTTTATGTTCCGTCCGGTGATATCTGTGTCGAAAGTGAAGGAAATTTACCATGTGTGTGTGTGTGTGTGTGTGTGTGTGTGTGTGTGTGAGTGTCAGATTCCCCTTCATTCCTTGTAAATGTCCATGTTAATTCTTTGTTTTATTTTACCTGTTTCATCATATTCTCGTAAAGCAGTTTAACAATAATTCTAAATTAATGAGTTGCATCTCTAGACTAATTTATGGCTCCTTAAGGAGGCAAGAGCCGGTTGAAAACACCGATCAACAAGGTTGGAAGACAGCAAAAAATGATTTTACAGGCCATGGATTTACAAGGCCATGGTACCAAGTCCACTGCTAGCTGTTTCTTGTTTTGGACCCAACTGCCTGAAAAGAAGGGACGATTCCTCTTGATGAATGTGACTACAAATTAAAACCATTCTCCATTTTGGTAACGATTTAACTAAGCATCCATTTTTATAAGTAACTTTTCCTTTTATTTCTAGGGTGGTGTCAAAGCAATAGTATACACAGATGTCGTACAAACTATATTTATGTTTCTGGGAATGATAACGACCGTGGTTATCTGTGTTCTGGATTTCGGCGGGCTGAGCAATATCTTCTCGATAGCCAGTGAAGGTGGGAGGATGGAGTTTTTCAAGTAGGTATTTCTCGTTCAGAATAATAAAGCCAAGGTCGACATAACTTTGAGACTGACTCAGAACGTGCAAATGACATAAATAACAATGTATAATATATTACTAACATATCCTTAGTGGCTGCCTCAACAAGAGATTTTGAGCAATACTTCTTATTTAAGTTAGCGTTTCGAATGACACTGAAGGTACTACACAAAAAAAAAAAAAAAAAAGTAAGGCTAAAATGACGTATTTCTACGTTGATTTACATGCCTTACCAGGAATGCGTGGTATGAGTTTAACTAATGTAAACCATATGAAATTTATTTTTCTGAAACAGCAGCACTGATAACATATTACTTATAACAAAGGTATTGCCCTAACCAATTGCTTCCTAGCCACGTAAAAATATCTAATCTTTCTGACCAGCCCTAGAAGAGCTGTTAATCAGGTCAGTGGTCTGGTTAAACTAAGATATATTTAAAATTTTGAAGTAGGAAAGTAAAAAAAAAATAATTCTCTTGTTTGCTATGTTCCATAAATTACATTTTAACAGGGCTCTTTCAAATTCCCATTTGATCCCCGATTTCCTTTTCCTGCCGAGAGCAACCAGACTTGCTGAACAGCAGCACCAATATTCAGTGAATGTGTCTTGCTGTCGAACTTCTAAGTTTCAGAGGACCTTTATTCCTCTCACCTTTGAACTGTGGAACAGCCTCCCTGGGGATGTAGTGCAGTTGGAACTTCAAAAGCTTAAGCGAAGATGCAATGTAATACTACCCTAATATAATCCAACCAGTAGTATAGTATTTCACATAAATTCTTATATAAATTCTAATTAATCATTTTTTTTTATTTATCTGATTTTCATATAACTTTCTGCATTTCCTATGACCCTCTTTTATTTATTTCCATATGAATAGGGTTAATTTTCTGAAAAAAAAATAAATAATAAATAAAATAATAATAATAATAATAATAATAATAATAATAATAATAATAATAATAATAATAATAATAATAATAATAATAATAATAATAATAATAATAATAAGTGCTAAGATAGTTATTAAAAAACCTTAAGTAAACTAAACTTTAATGTAAGAAATATGGGGAAATAAATTATCATATTTATGTTATTTGGAGTTAATTTGTTAACTAAGCAAAATTAATGCAATATATTTGTTTCGTGGGTCAAATGACCCTGTTTAACTAAAAGGAGAGAATTCCTGACTTGGTAACGTGACCACTCTTCGATGTTCCCATTGCCTTCCCTCTCTGCGTAGCTGGAATCAGTCATTAAGTCTTAGGCTAATTCAAACTCTTAAGATACAAAAAATTGAATCTTTATTTTCCACAAAATAGCTAACATGAAAAAGGAAATAAAAATGAATCTAAAATCCCAAAACCATAAGGTATCATTACTGTTCTGCATAACCATATTGAATAGAACTATCACCATTTATTCTCACTGTCAAATAACCCCCATCAGTCTTTCTCAAAAATATGTCTAGATAATTCATTTTCGGTAGTGGCAGTCCGAATCCATCTGCAAAAGAAATTACAATAATCAAAAATGGCAATGTTAAAGTTAATCAATAATGTTAAGTGTTGCACTGCACTTCTCTTCTCAGAGCCTCTAAAATAAATGTCACTGTTCAAGGTTTCAACGTCTTTTTCTTCCACTTTACCTTATCTGATAGATCTCTGAGTGCCTCCTCAGGCCTTGTTTTACACTGAATGTATGTCGTATAATTGCCCCAGTAATTACCACACTAGAGATTTTATTCCATTCATTTGCTCTAACAGACGTATGAACTTACGTATGTTAATGGACGTACAAATGCAAGCACCCTAGTCTATTCCTGATTCCGATGTGCGTGTGTTTTCCTATGTCTCACGTACGCGTCCTATTTAGTGCACTGACGTCACAGTCAATGTGATCGCAAATGTTATGTCTTTTGTCCCCTTTGAACATCCTGAAGAATTCACTCGAGGCTATACTGTGTTTGCATCCAACTGCCTGTCACTCGTTATTGACCTAATTATTTCATACGTTTTGGATAATAAGAACCACCTCAGAAACGACTTCTGTAGGATGCAAATTGGCATGTATTTGAAAAAAGAAATAATATAGAAAGGGAAATCCCCGAGAAAGTTGTGCTTCATTTATAAAATAAAACAACAAATATTGTGATTTTCAGGAAAGTTTTTTTTTCCAAGCTACAATATGATATGCTGCATTAATAAAGGAAGCAATTTGCACACAAATATTTCAAGAGTCTAATTTTTCAGCTTTGACCCAAGTCCCTACGTACGATACACTTTCTGGTCTGTGCAGGTCCTTGGCTTCTACACTGTGATTGGAAGGTTAGGAGTCAGTCAGATGGGCTACATGCGGCTCTCCTCTGTGCCGTCTCTTGCTAAAGCTAAAAGGTAAGAGCCACTTTCTCTCTCCAGTAGCAGGTGAACAACCCGCTACACTGCTCCTCCCCACACTCAACACACAAACACACACACACACACACAAACACACCTACACACACACACACACGCACACTCACACACACACACACACACACACACACACACACACACACATATATATATTATATATATATATATATATATATATATATATATATATATATATATATATATATATATATATATATATAGTATATACTATCATGTACTGCTACAGCTGAAAAGTAGGTGCGGACCAGTTCCGACTTTATTTCCAAGCCATCAACGAAGGACTGATACATAGTATTAGAAATCACAAATGTATATACCACAGATACAGTGTTCACAAACATACATAACCGTTTGTGACTACAGGTCCTCCACCACCAACAGGTGTCAATAGTAGACTACAATATCCACACCTGACAGATGTCAAGGAGGCGTGGGTGGAACTGCTGCCCTCTACTGTGTTTACAAATACAATAATACTTATTTCATACAGGCTGCCTAAAATATGTACAAATTTCTTTTGATATTAAAGGATCATGTCTTAACTGATATTTATATTATGCCATAACTTTCTTTGATAAAGCTAGATTCAATGCTATTCCTTTCCTGTATATTATTAGAATACATAATCTTATTTGCCCCTTCGCAGTTGATAGTATGATTGCCCTCACCTACACATAAAAAAAAAAAAATAATAATAACACTGTTTACACATGCACATCGCACATTTTTTCTATGTTGGTTTCTTCTTCTTTTCCTTTCCAGTACTTTATACCCGTTTGGCGTCTAATATAGAAGTTGACACAAACGTATATTGAATTTTATATACACATCCTTTTGTATTGTTGGGAGAGTTTTTAATAAGTATATGTTCCATTGTTTTTTTTTTCTGAAATGCTACATTAACACTAAAATTCTGAAGGTGAGGAATATCTGACATATTATCATTACAAGGTGTTACAAGCAAGTTTTTATTGTTTTTTTATAAAGTTTTCGTCGTTTCGGTTTTTAATGTATGGTATTTTTTTGTCGCTTCTATCTTATATCTATATATATATATATATATATATATATATATATATATATATATATATATATATATATATATCTATATATATATATATATATATATATATATATATATTATATATATATATATTATAATATATATATATATATATTTTTTTTTTTTTATATATATTCAGGGCTACATATACGTAATGCTCTTAAAATTATAGATGTGAAAGTCTGTAACCACTGTTTACAGATGCTAATTCTCTGTATGAAGCAATCCAAAAAGGGTGAGCGTCCATCATTTTACGACTTCTACAGTGAATTTAATTAATGGAACAGCTGTGCTCAAATCGGAGGCAACATGATTCTTTTTGTACGGCCCAAAATCCCAGAAACAACATAACCTTGACAAGTGGTTTTAAACTTTTTTTTATTCATTCCCAATGCCATACATGTCAACAAGTTTATGAATTCCCAGATAGCACTATTTTTCCAATGCTTATGTAAATATGATTCCTTTTATGCACTGGTATAATTCGTCACCTGTGTGATTTAAATTTTTTTTTACTTAGCTCACAACACATTGCGATAAGGTCAGCAGTGCAGTCCATGACAGTGTGCATAAGATGCTCTTCAGGTTGATCAACATAACTACCGCTGAAGCATTGTAACAGTAGACTTAATAAGTTCAATAGTCATACCAACATTTTCAAAATGGGAATATGAATTACAACAAGTTTTCTTTGAATGTTGAAGTTTTAGGCTGTGTTCAAGCTGCCTGTATATTGTAAAATGATGTATAGGCATAAAAAATAATCTAAACCTTCTGAGATGTAATTTTAGTTACTAAAGTATTTATTGGTAGAGATTACCTGTTCTTTGAGAAATAAAAGATGACAATGATTTTAATTAGATGGAGAAGATGTCTATTAATCGAAATATATTTTAGTATTAATGGCAAGGCGTTTGGAATACTTGTTTTTTTTTTCAACTGGATTGAAATATTAGTTTTTTAATAGTCTTTCTGCTCGCTTTTGATGTTTAATATATCATAAGGCAACTTGAAGTGCAATGGCCAGAAATTGTTAATATAGAGATGTGATTGCTAAGTGTAATTTATTTATAGTAATTAAAGAAATCTAACACACCTAGGCCTAGGAAAAAAAACCTTGGCTTTAACAAAAGAATAAATGCATAAACGAATACTTAGGCTAGTAAGCAACATTTTTTTTAATGGTTAAGAAATATAACTTAAACCATTTCATTTTAACGAAAATCGGAATATTCTTCTACAAACAAAAAGTAAATGGTTTCAAAATAACTCCATTGTCACTACTCTTGTAGACCAATGTTACACTAGGTGGTTCATGTTGTGCAGCCAGCTCACTCAAGTTTTTACTTCTATATTTACTTATTTACATTTTTTCGGCATTGAGGTGTAAAAATAATCAAATAGGACTATTTCATATTTCATGGTTGTATTTCAAGCAATATTAATGTTATGACAATTTTTTTATTTCGTTTTTATCTAACATTCAAACTAATGTTTGAGGATGACTTTTTAAAATTTATTTATTTATTTTTGTCAGATGCACCGGCTATGGTTGAACGAAAATTTTGTAAATGTGGAACATGTGAAAATTTTTTACTGTTTTGAAATGTGTGAGATATTTCACTGGCATGAAACATATTATGGTCTTATTGTATACAACAATCGTATTCTTGCATTGAAACAGTAGATAAATAAGGAGCATGTTAGGTTCCCAATTTGTGAATTTTGAACGAAATCCTATGAAATCGTGTTGTTGTTGTAGTATCACTTATGAGCTTAGCTGTACGAATTGGTTTAACTTAGCAAATGGAATTACATTTTTAAATGTTTTGTTTTCAACAAATTCCATATATAATTTACTTATCACTGGTGATAGAAGGTTTCCACTGCCATAACAAAAATTTTTGAGTAAAATGCACCATTAATTTAAAATTTACATTCTTTTACACATAATCTAATCAGTTCAACTAGAGTGTAAGATCCACAACCAGTTTTACTCGTACAGCCATGTTCATAAGTGATGCAACATGACTGCGTAGAATTTCGTTCAAAATTCACTAACAGGTAACTATCATGCTTCATATTTACCTCTTAATTTAATGAGAAAGAACGATTATACCTTAAAATGAGGTCATTATATGTTTCATAAGAACGAAATTTGTCAATAGTTTCAAAAAACGGCGTAAGGAAATGTTATGTTGTGCCCAAATTTCAGAAAAACAGTGTAGAAACATTTCCAAAACTCTCGTTCAACCAGCGCATGTATTCGTACGTAGCCCTCAACAAACCAAGGTTCAAAAAAATGGTAAAATAAAGAAAAACAAAAAAAATAAAAAAAAAATTTTATACCATTTTTATGTTACATTACAACCATAAAATTCTAAATAGTCCAGTGTTTGCTGTGAATTCACATACATATCAACATAGTATATGTCACTTTAATAGGAAAAAAGGCTATTTGGCAACTGTTGCATTTGAAATCTTAGATAATACGAAAATAGTCATATTGAACATTATTTGAGTTTGGCAGCTATTTCAGGACAATTAGTATATATTATAGGAAGCATAGAAACTACGTAGACAATCTGAATGGCTGGTTAGGGGGGCGGGGGGAGTTGGGGCGCAAGCTGGCCTGGTTCTGTGTCATGTGATTTATAAGTCACAATAGAGTGACAGAAAGAAGCTTCTAGAACAATTGTGTTTGTGAGTATGAGTGTGCATCTAAGAGTCATGATAGGGCAATATAATGAGGTACCATGCAAATAGGTATATGATTCTGGCAATAACTTGTGTTTGTGAGTGAAGGTGGTGGACCATTTTCATTATTTCCATTGCACATGTTTTATTGAACATTTTCCATATGCAGTGTCTGAAGCCCATAATTCTGTGAAGTGACTGGGAGACGAGTTTTCCACCTTTTGGTTTGCTTTTAGTTTCATACTCTAAGGACCCTTTTATTTTTTTTCCACATGTATGCAGCTGTTTTTATGATTTTCTAAAAGAAGTAACCTTTGTTTTTCCTCAGATGTATTTGATTATGCTCATGTGATAAGGGAATTTTTTGACAGATAGCCATGACTTCGGTCATGGCAGATATTTAATATGATGAGAGATTCAATTTTCCATTTACTACTTATCTGCTAGAAGTAAGGACTGTCATGCGCCTAACTTCTTCAATTCGTTTTTTTTCTGTTGGTATGTTAAGTTTGGTAATAAAAGTGGAATTTGTTTTGATAGACCATGAGTTTTGTTTAACCTTAGTTAGATGATACTGCAGCTATTTATAGATAAGACTGACGCAACTATGGTACGTGGGGACTTGCAGGAAGTAAGCGTTTTTTTCTTTGATCTTTGGGATTTGATGATAGGAGGTAGCGATGGGGAGATCACACAACATTATTGAAGGCTTTCGATTCGTTTACTTGTAATAGCTTTTCCACTCTCCTATTAAAACCATTATTCACTTTGCCAGACGGTTATATATTTTTTTTAGTTCTTTATATGTGCTATCATTACTCAAAGCACTATTCAGTTTTCTATATACTTAATTCTGTTTAGATGTACAAGAACACCTGATTTGTCTGTTTTTGCAGTTCATTGGTGACAACCATAAATCTTTTGGGGAAGTTTGTGGTGTCTGATTTTCTTCATATTTCCATAAATCCCTCCCTAAACTATTTTTCCAAATTGCACAGTACTTTCGTATCTTTTACACTATCCATACCTCCAGTTGATAAGGCAAAAATAAAACCGTACACTAAGGCACTGATCACATTTCTATCCAGGTGTTTGTTTGATAAAGTACCGACACATTTATGACTCGCGTTGGTGGTCCCAGGGCTTATTTCGATCAGCAATATCATGCCATTGTTGTTTTTACATTTAAGACTCCGCTATTCCTTACATCACATAGTGACTATACCAATATTCAAGTAGGGAATCTTTCTACTCTAGTGGTATTGGGGATTTTTTTTTCTCAATAGATCTTCAAAATTCGTTTTAGTTTTTAATATCTTAATGTTGATATGTTTTCTCCAATAGGCCTGTGTAAACCTAAGCCTACCTTATCAAAGCAATTTCTAAAACGTTAAATTTTTTTGAAAAGCAGTAGAGATGTATGGAAAAAGGATTACCCTATTTATAAACACAGCACAGGGATAGCAGTACTAATGAGCTAACCAGTCCCGCCTGCCTGACACTTGTCAGGTGTAGATTTGTGGTCTCCTATGATGTGTATGTTTATCTGCATTGTCCTTTGATAATGAAAGGGTGATTTCTACCGAAATGAGTTTTGAAGCCACTCCTACCTGACATGTCAGTAGGGGATCTATAGTCTCAAACAGCTGTGTATGTTCGTTAGTGCTGTCTCTGTCTCTTGTATAAGTGAGATTCTGTTACGATGTATCAGTCTCTCGTCGATGGCTTGGAAATAAAGTCGAAACTGATCAGGACCTATACACCCTGTCTCTTATTTTTCACCTATGGTATTGTGTGATAAACAAATCATTTGCTAATGTAATTATAATTATGGAATTTATATATATATATATATATATATATATATATATATATATATATATATATATATATATATACGTATATAATGAATTGTTTTTAGTATAGAAGTATGGATGCTAAATACTTTAGGTTTTAATGTATTATAATGCAGATCTTCCAACATCTTACTTGAGGGTGCTGCATTCAGAAATCTAGATAATTCGGTCATTTTCACTGCAGATTGTGTTCTTATTACTTCGTGGGTCAATGCGTCCTGTGGCTGACATTCCTCTTCTCTGGCCTCGTGGCCTACGTGGCCTACAGCGACTGTGATCCGCTGACCTCCGGGAGGATAGCCGAACCCGACCAGATTCTGCCCTACTTGGTGGTCCACAAGATCTCCCACGTGCCCGCATGGCGGACTCTTCGCTGCAGCCGTCTACAGTGGCATGCTTAGGTGAGGCCTGCTCTGAGCACCTCGAATGTCTTTAATGATCATAAGAACGAGTGTGAAGGTTCTCAGCTCTCTCAATGTAATCTGAAAAGGATTTTTGCACTGGGATACGCAAGTACTAAGTATCAAAATTCCATGCCCATGGTATGTATAGGATTATGTACGACGATAACAACGATATGGTTAGGAAGATATAATATTTAAATATTTTCACTTATGTGCTTTGGTAGGTGATGGAAACATTCAAACAATTCTCTCTCTCTCTCTCTCTCTCTCTCTCTCTCTCTCTCTCTCTCTCTCTCTCTCTCTCTCTCTCTCTCTCTCTATATATATATATATATATATATATATATATATATATATATATATATATATATATATATATATATATATATATATATATATATATATGCATATGTATATGTGTGTATGGGTCTGTTTATGTGTGCGTGTGTCCAAGTTCATGAAAAACCAGATTTTGTGAACAAAGCCACTTACGTACATATGTACAGTAAAGCTGGAAAGGAGAATGATTTGCTGGCCGATATTCTCAGTATTCCCATCTCTGTTCAGCGCATCTTGAAGTTCAATGTATTGTTCTGTGCGTGGTGTGTTTTGGTTAAGAAGAATATAAAGTAACCTTTACAATTCGTTTTTTTGGTGTACATATCTACCGTGAACTGACGGTACTTTTTCTTTCGGTCTCAAGATCCGATTAAATTCTCCATCACGGACAAAAGGTGACAAGCAAGAAAACTTTAAGTGAAACTTTCTTCGCTATCTCTTGACCTGTTTCAGGGATTGACTTGCTGTATTTCAAAATTATACGCATTCTACCCATGAGAAACATCGATGGGTATTGCAAGCTGTCGTAAGACCTTTAAGTGTTCTCGATATTTTCGAGAGTGTTGTTGCAGTGAGTCAACACTATGTCACGCTTCCCACGTTCTTCCCCAACCAAGATGAGAGCTACTTCATTACTTGTTGGAACACTGAACGGCTGCTTTTCAAGCTCTTATGATGACCTCTGATCGGGCATTTCTTCCATCCGCTCTAATGCACAGTTATAGGAACTAACATATATATGAGCTTCATGGAACATGACTAGCAAATCGATAATTATCTGCAGTTCAATTTCTTCTTCTAGCTGATTGTAGCGACAAAGTCGGTTTACTTCATCGTTTCCAGCACCCATGAAATAGTATAACTGTACATAGTGGGGTTCTTCGACACCGTCATTGTTTGGCATCGGCAGTAAGCTACCCAAAACGGTGATAACACTACTCATGCATCTTGGATGTGGCAGAAAAGCCTCCTTCACACATCGCCTTAATAAAGATCTTGTCAGCCATAAAGGATTCATTATAAATCAATTGCTATACTTCCATATCCTTTGATGAAACTCCTTATCCATGGGTGAGCTTCCTTTGAGCAGTTGATGAATCAGTGGAGGCAATGGTTTCAATCTCACCTTTCGAGTTCGATTGGATGTGGATCATGCAGTCCTATCACATAGCCTGAGTCTAACTGCCTCTCCAGCTGGATCAGCCTGCCTTGCTCTAGTGCTCTTGTTTGGCTACTCTGGCAGTGGAAAGGCGTGCTTCCGTTTCTTCATCCGTTTTGTAGCCTACCTGTTTGGGCTCTTCTGGTGGTTGGAATGGCGTGCTTCAGGGTTTTTGTTCCTACAGCTGGTTTCAGCCTGGACTTGTTGTTGTGTGGGCTGATCTACCAGCTGAACAGTGTGCTTCTGTTTCTTCGGCTGTTGTTGACTGCCTTGTTCTTGTTTGGGCTCTTCTGGTGGCAGAACAGAGTACTTCAGTTTTCACTTGTAGTCGCCTGTAAAATTGAAAATAATGTTGGATTTTGATATTACCATTTCTCAGAAAGATTTTTCTAATATGAACTGCACATAATGCACAGCCACAATCTAAATATTGAAAATTTTTGCCAGAATCCTTACGTATGGTGTGTGGATACCGCGTATGTACACGTCCTTCCTGAGAACGTGTCCGTGACATATGACGGGCATCACAAGTACGGCGGCCAATCGATGGTCTCTTCTTGTGGGACATCGTGCACTCATGCAGTACTGCATTGGTTTTCAGAATAAGAAAATTGTGACATTGATCACTTGAAAAAAGAGTTATATGAAACGCTTTTCAATGTATAGATAATTCTATTCATTGAATATTTTCTATGCAAACACCAGCTTTATTGATCTCCATGCTTTAGGAGCACATCAATCAATCACTAATTGTGCGGGTAGTTTTACCATTCCATAGGTATACGTAACTTAAATTTTTTCGTGACCCTCTGGGCCCCAATTCCCAAGGTCGCGGTAGGCAGGTTACGACCCCACCTTCTCCCCTGCTCGGCATATCAGAAGAGTTTAGGCCTCCTGCCCATTAATATTGTGGGAAACCCTCATGCGCCCATTCTCAGGGGTGTTGCCCCCCTTACTACTGAGGGTGCCTTATGGGCCCCATATTGCGGGGAGCCTATTTGTACCTATAGACACACTTGTACAAATATAGATGTCAACTTCGAAAGTCGTAAAAAAGATGATGTGGGGTGTGAAAAAGAGTGGTTATGATTGACCCCCTTTTTAGGTGGGAAGGAGTCTAGGGTAAAAATTTGGTAGCCATAGCTTTCAAATCTGAATGTTGTAATAAATGAGGGGTATGGAAAGATGGGTTATGCCCCCTTTAGAAATGGGCTCTTGAATTTCTGATATTGATTCAAACTTTCTTTGGGTGGGGAGAGTCTATGGTAAAAA
>NC_061095.1:41972391-41986551 GCF_015104395.2 Macrobrachium nipponense | reverse complement strand
CAAATCACCGTCGATCTCGGTGTTTTTTCGTTATTAGAATCGATATGAAACCCACCCCCTCAACCATGTTAGCCGATTCGAATGTTTGACCAACGTAGCCTTGTTATGAATACTTATCACATCACCCGATTGATTCATATAAATCATTCGAGCTACAAATGTCCTTTAATATCTAATTCGCTCTACCTCGGAATAGATATATTTTCATATATGTACCAAAGGGGAATTTTTTATTGATAATTAATTTTGTCCCCCATGGGATCGAACCACCGTCCAGTGGATAGGAAACAAAATCAGAAACGGAAAGTGACGTTATCGAGTCGGCCAACAGAGAGGCTAATAAGTTTATATTGATTTCTGACAATACAAATCACTTCGATCTCGGTGTTCTCGTAATTAGGAATCGATATGAAACAAATGCCTCAAAAAACAATGTTAGCCGATTCGAAACGTTTGACCAACCTAGCCTTGTTATGAATACTTATCACATCACCGTGATTCATATAAAATCATACGAGCTACAAATGTCCGTTAATTTCTAATTCGCTATACCTCGGAATTGATATATTTTTTCATATATGTACCGAAGGGGAATCTTTAGCTGATAATAATTTTTCGTCCCCCATGGGGAGGGGATTGAACCATTGTCCAGTGGATGGGAAATGAAGAAATTAGAATGGACAGTGACGTTATCGAGTCAGCCAACAGAGAGGCTAATAAGTTTATATCGATTCTGACCATTACAAATGACCGTTGATCTTGGTGTTTTCGTAATTAAAATCGATATGAAACCCCCTCAACCAAATGTTTTAGACCAATTCGAAACGTTTGACCAACGTATAGCCTTGTTATGAATTACCTTATCACATCACTGTAATTTATATAAATTATTTGAGCTACAAATGTCCTTTAATATCTAATTCGCTCTACCTCGGAATTTATATATTGTTTTCATATATGTACTGAAGGGGAATTTTTAGTTGATAATAATTTCGTCCCCCCATGGGATTGATCCACCTAATTTTTACCATAGACTCTCCCCACCCAAAGAAAGTTTGAATCAAAATCAGAAATTCAAGAAACCATTTCTAAAAAAAAGGGGTCATAAACCCCTCTTTTCCATACCCCTCATTTATTACAACGTTCAGATTTGAAAGCTATGGCTACCACAAATTTTTTACCCTAGACTCCCTCCACCTAAAAAAGGGGGTCAGTCATAACCACTGTTTTTCACCACACCCTCATCTTTTTTTACGACTTTCGAAGTTGACATCTATATATGTACAAAGTGTGTCTATAGGTACAAATAGGCTCCCCTCAATATGGGGCCCATAAGGCACCCTCAGTAGTAAGGGGGGGGGCAACACCCCCCTGAGAATGGGGGCACGAGGATTTCCCACAATATTAATAGGCAGGAGGCCTAAACTCTTCTGATTTGCTGATCAGGGGAGAAGGGGGTCGTAACCTGCCTACTGCGACCTTGGGAATTGGGGCCCAGAAGGTCAAGAAAAATCTCAAGTTACGTATACCTATGGAATGGTAAAACTACCCGCACAATTAGTGATAGATTGATGTGCTCCTAAAGAATGGGGATCAATAAAGCTGGTTTGCATAGAAAACATTCAATGAATAGAATTAATCTATACATTGAAAATCGTTTCATATAACTCTTTTTTCAAGTGGTCAATGTCACAATTTTCCTCTTCTGTAACCAATGCAGTACTGCAGGAGTGCATGATGTCCCACAAGAAGAGACCATCGATTGGCCGCCGTACTTGTGATGCCCTTCATATGTCACAGACACGTTCTCAGGAAGGACGTGTACATACGCGTCCACACACCATACATAAGGATTCTGGCAAAAATTTTCAATATTTAGATTATGGCTATTGCATTATGTGCAGTTCATATTAGAAAAATCTTTCTGAGAAATGGTAATATCACAAATCCAATATTAATGTTTTTCGATTTTACAGCGACTACAAGTGAAACTGAAGTTACTCTGTTCTGCCGCCAGAAGAGCCCAAACAAGAACAAGGCAGGCAACAACAGGCTGAAACAGCTGAGTAATCTGAAGTACAACCATTCCACCACACGAATAGCCCAAACAGGTAGGCTAAAACGGATGAAGAAACGGAAGCACGCCTTTCCACTGCCAGAGTAGCCCAAACAAGAGCACTAGAGCAAGGCAGGCTGATGCAGCTGGAGAGACAGTTACACATCAGGCTATGGGATAGGACTACATGATCCACATCCAATCGAACTCGAAAGGCGAGATTGAAACCATTGCCTCCGCTGATTTTACATCAACTGCTCAAGGAAGCTCACCCATGGATAAGGAGTTTCATCAAAGGCTATGGAAGTATAACAATTGATTTATAATGAATTCCTTTGGGGCTGACAAGATCTTTATTAAGGCGATGTGTGAAGGAGGCTTCTCTGCCACATTCAAGATGCATGAGTAGTGTTATCACCGTTAGGGTAGCTTACTGCCGATGCCAAACAATGACGGTGACGAAGACCCCACTATGTACAGTTGTACTATTTCATGGGTGGTGGAAATGATGAAGTAAACCGACATTGTCACTAAACTCAGCTAGAAGAAGAAATTGAACTGCAGATAATTATCGATTTGCTAGTCATATTCCATGAAACTCATACATATGTTGTTCCTATAATTATGCATTAGAGTGGATGGAAGAAATGCCCGATCAGTAGGTCATCATAGCCAGCTGGTAAGCATGTATGTCGGTTTCAGTGGCTCCAACAAGTAATGAAGTAGCTCTCATCTTGGTTGGGGAAGAACGTGGGAAGCTTGACATAGGTTTGACTCACTACCACAACAATCTCGAAAATATCAATGACACTTTAAGGTCTTACGACAGCTTACAATACCCATTGATGTTTCCTTATGGGTAGGATGCGTATAATTTTGAAATACAGCAAGTCATTCCCTGTACAGATCAAGAGATAGCGAAGAAAGTTTCACTTATAGATTTCTATGCTTGTCGCATTTTGTCCGTGATGAAGAATTTAATCAGATCTTGTGACTGAAAGAAGTACTCTATCAGTTCACGGTAGATATGTACACCAAAAAATTAGTTGTAATGGTTACTTTACATTCGTCTTAACCAAAAGACACCGTGCACAGAACGATATATTCAACTTCAAGATGTGGTGAACAGAAATGGTAATACTGAAAATATCGGCCGGCAAATCATTCTACCTTCCAGCTTTACTGGCTCGCCGAATACAAGCATCAGTGCACACAGGATGCCATGACCTATGTACATAAGAAACAACATGTTGCTTTCTCCTCAAATCGGTTTTATCTGAAATTGGGACACACACGCACACATAACCAGGTCCACACAGCATACTCACATTGTTTGAATGTTTCTATCATATACCAAAGCACCTAACTTGAAAATATCTAAATATTATATCTACCTAGCCATATCGTTGTACATAATCCTATACACACTAAGGGCGTAGAATTTTGATACTTAGTACTTGCGTATCGCACTGCAAAAATCCATTTCAGATTACATTAAGAGAGAGTTGAGAACCCTCACCCTCGTTCCTATAATCATTAAAGACCTCTGACTGACGAGGTGCTCAGAGCCTTCACCTAAGCATGCCACTGTAGACGGCTGCAGCGAAGAGTCCGGCCATGCCGGGCACGTGGGGAGATATTGTGGGGACCACCAAGTAGGGAAGAATCTGGTCGGGTCGTCTATCCTTCCGGAGGTTAGCGGATCACAGTCGCTGTAGGTCACGTAGGCCACGAGGCCAGAGAAGAGGAATGTCAGCCACAGGACGCATTGACCCACTAAGTAATCAAGAACACAATCTGCAGTGAAAAACATTCAACAATTACAAAATGACGAAGGAATTATCAAGAATTTCTGAACGCCAGCACCCTCAAGTTCAGATGTTGGAAGATCTGCATTGTAATACATTAAAACTTAAAGTATTAACATTCATACTTCTATTAAAAACTAATTCATTATATATAAGTATAATATACATAAATTCATATAATTACTTTAGTAAATTAATTATTTATCACACAATACCACAGGTTTAAAAAATATAGGCCTTGATCAATTTCGACTTTATTTTCCAAGCCATCGATGAGGGACTGATACACCGTATCAGAATCACAATTATACAAGAGACAGAGACAGTACTAAAGAAACATGCACAGCTGTTTGAGACTATAGATCCCCGACTGACATGTCAAGGTAGGAGTGGCCTCAAAACTCATTTCGGTAGAAATCACCTTTCATTCTCAAAGGACAATGCAGATAAACATACACATCATATGAGACCACAAATCCACACCTGACAAATGTCAGGCAGGAGGGACTGGTTAGCTAATTAGTACTGCTATCCATATGCTATGTTTATAAATAGGGTAATCCTTTTTCCATACATCTCCACTGCTTCCCTAAAAATTTTAGCGTTTTAAAAATTGCTTTGATAAGGTAGGATCAAGTTTACACAGGCCTATAGGAGAAAGCATATCAACATTGAGATATTAAAAACTAAAACGAATTTTGAAGATCTATTGAGAAAAAAGGATCCTTAATACCGCTAGAGGGGAAAGATTCCCTACTTGAATATTGTTATGTCACTATGTGATGTGAGGAATAGCGGAATCTTAAATGTAAAAACAACAATGAAATGATATTGCTGATCGAAATAAGCCCTGGGACCGCCAACGCGAGTCATAAATGTGTCGGTAATTTATCAAACAAACACCTGGATAGAAATATGATCAGTGCCTTAGTGTACGGTATTTTTGCTTTATCAACTGGAAGTATGAATAGTTTAAAAGATACGAAAGTACTGTGCAATTTGGAAAAATATAGTGATTTATCTAGCAAAGAAGAGAGCATAGTTTTGGGAGTGATTTATGGAAATATGAAAAAAAGTCAGACACCACAAACTTCCCCAAAAGATTTATGGTCGTCATCAATGAAATGCAAAAGCAGACAAATAAGTTGTTCTTGTACTTCTAAACAGGACTAAGTATATAGAAAACTAAATAGTGCTTTGAGCAATAATAGCACACATAAAGAAATAAAAAATATAACCGTCTGAATAATAGTTTAAATAGGAAAGTGGAAAAGCTAATTACAAGGAAACGAATCGAAACCCTTCAATAATGTTGTGTGTGACCTCCCCATCGCTACCTCCTATCATCAAATCTCAAAGATCAAAGAAAAAAAAACAACACTTACTTCCTGTAAGTCGCCACGTAGCATAATTTCGCCAGTCTTCTCTATAAATAGCTGCAGTATCACCTAACTAAGGCTAAACACAACTCATGGTCTATAAAAAAAATGCCACTTTTATTACCAGACTTAACATAACAACAGAAAAAAACGAATTGAAGAAGTTAAGCGCATGACAGTCCTTACCTCTAGCAGATAAGTATAAAAGGGAAAATTGAATCTATCATCATATTAATATCTGTCATGACGAAAGTCATAGCTCTGTCAAAAAATTCCCTTATCACATGACCATAATCAAATAAATCTGAGGAAAAACAAAGGTCATTTCTTTTAGAAAATCATAAAAATAACTGCATACATGTGGAAAAAAATAAAAGGGTCTTTAGAGTATGAAACTAAAAGCAAACCAAAAGGTGGAAAACTCGTCTCCCAGTCACTTCACAGAATTATGGGCTTCAGACACTGCATATGGAAAATGTTAAATAAAAAATGTTCAATGGAAATCATGAAAAATGGCCACCACCTTCACTCCAACAAAATATGCGCCTTCCACAGGCAGCTGTTCCACACAAGTTATTGCGAGAATCATATACCTATTTGCATGGTACCTCATTATATTGCCCTATCATGACTCTTAGATGCACACTCATACTCGCAAACACAATTGTTCTAAGAAGCTTCTTTCTGTCACCTATTGTGACTTATAAATCACATGACACAGAACCAGGCCAGCTTGCGCCCCAACTCCCCCGCCCCCCCGTACCAGCCTTTCAGATTGTCTACGTAGTTTCTGTGCTTTCCTATAATATATACTAATTGTCCCTGAAATAGCTGCCAAACTCAAATAATTGTTTTCAATAATGACTATTTTACGTTATTATTTAAAGATTTCAAAATGCAACAGTTGCCAAAAATAGCCTTTTTTTCTATGACAGTGACAATATTTAGAATTTTATGGATGTAATGTAACATAAAAATGGTATAAAATTTGTTTTAATTTTTTTTTATTTTACTATTTGAACCTAGGTTTGTTGAGGGCTTACCTTACTAAATACATGGTCCTGTTGAACGAGAGTTTTGGAAATGTTTCTTCACTGTTTTCTCTGAAATTTGGGCACACATAACATTTCCTTACAGTTTTGAAACTATTGACAAATTTCGTTCTTATGAAACATATAATGGCCTCATTTTAAGGTATAATCGTTCTTTCTCATTAAATTAAGAGGTAAATATGAAGCATGATAGTTACCAGTTATTGAATTTTGAACGAAATTCTACGCAGTCATGTTGCATCACTTTTGAACATGGCTGTACGAGTAAAACTGTTGTGGATCTTACAGTCTGGTGAAGTAACAAGTAGATATTCTTAACCTAGTAGCAGGTACGATTTCTAATGTTGATATAAGAAACAATGTGGACCTAATGCATAAATTAATAATGTACAGATTAACAGTGAATCCAGGCTTGCGAGTTTTGATTTGGAATCACTATTCACAGAGGTGTCAACTAATCTGCTGGAGTGTTTATATGAATTATTAGGAACACACTGCTGGAAATCCAATTTCCTAGGAACACTCTAGTTGAACTGAGTAAATTATGTGTAAAAGAATGTAAATTTTAAATTAATAGTTAATTTTACTCACAAAATTTTTTTTATGGCAGTGAAAACGCTCTATCACCAGTGATAAGTAAATTATATATTGAATTTGTTGAAAACAAAACATTTGAAAATGTAATTCCTTTTGCCAAGTTAAACCAATTCGTACAGCTAACCTCATAAGTGATACTACACGATTTCATAGGATTCGTTCAAAATTCACAAATTGGAAACCTAACATGTTCCTTATTTATCTACTGTTTCAATGCAAGAATACGATTGTTGTATACAGTAAGACCATAATATGTTTCATGCGAGTGAAATTTCTCAAACATTTCAAAACAATAAGAAAATATCACATGTTCCACATTTACAAAAGTTTTGTTCAACCATAGCCGGTGCATCAGACTGAAATAAATAAATAAATTTTAAAAAGTCATCTTCAAACATCAGTTTGAATGTTAGATAAAAACGAAATAAAAAAAAATTCATAACATTAATATTGCTTGAAATGCAACCATAAAATATGAAATAGTCCTATTTGATTATTTTTACACCTCAATGCTGAAAAAATGTTAATAAGTAAATGCAGAAGTAGAAATTTGAGTGAGCTGGCTGCACAACATGAACCACCTAGTGTAACATTGGTCTACAACAGAAGTGACAATGGAGTTATTTTGAAACCATTTACTTTTTGTTTGTAGAAGAATATTCCAATTTTCGTTAAAATTAAATGGTTTAAGTTATATTTCTTAACCATTAAAATTTTTTTGGCTTACTAGCAAGTATTCGTCTATGCAGTTATTCTTTTGTTAAAGCCAAGGTTTTTTTCCTAGGCCTAGGTGTGTTAGATTTCTTTAATTACCATAAATAAATTACACTTAGCAATCACATCTCTATATTAAAAATTTCTGGCCATTTCACTTCAAGTTGCCTTATGATATATTATACATCAAAAGCGAGCAGAAAGACTTTTAAGAAACTAATATTTCAATCCAGTT
Organism: Macrobrachium nipponense; assembly: GCF_015104395.2. NCBI lineage: Eukaryota > Metazoa > Arthropoda > Malacostraca > Decapoda > Palaemonidae > Macrobrachium > Macrobrachium nipponense. The sequence continues at coordinate 41,978,710 of NC_061095.1, read as the reverse complement.
GAAAAAAAAAAACTAATATTCCAAACGCCTTACCATTAATACTAAAATATATTTCGATTAATAGTCATCTTCTCCATCTAATTAAAATCATTGTCATTTTTTATTTCTCAAAGAACAGGTAATCTCTACCAATAAATACTTTAGTAACTAAGATAACATCTCAGGTTTAGATAATTATTTATGCCTATAAATCATTTTACAACATACAGGCAGCTTGAACACAGCCTAAAACTTCAACATTCAAAGAAAACTTGTTGTAATTCATATTCCCATTTTGAAAATGTTGGTATGACTGTTGAACTTATTAAGTCTACTGTTACAATACTTCAGCGGTAGTTATGTTGATCAGCCTGAAGAGTATCTTAAGCACACTGTCATGGACTGCACTGCTAACCTTATCACAATGTGTTGTGAGCTAAGTAAAAAAAAAATTTAAATCACACAGGTGACGAATTATACCAGTGCATAAAAGGAATCATTTACATAAGCATTGGAAAAATAGTGTTATCTGGGAATTCATAAACTTGTAGACATGTATGACATTGGGAATGAATAAAAAAAAAAGTTTAAAACCACTTTTCAAGGTTATGTTGTTTCTGGGATTTTGGGCCGTACAAAAAGAATCATGTTGCCTCCGGTTTGAGCACAGCTGTTCCATTAATTAAATTCATTGTAGAAGTCGTAAAATGATGGACGCTCACCCTTTTTGGATTGCTTCATACAGAGAAGTAGCATCTGTAAACAGTGGTTACAGAAATCTTGCTTATATTTCTTTCTATGCGCGTCTTTATTCCGGTCAAAGCAGCATTCACATCTATAATTTTAAGAGCATTACGTATATGTAGCCCTGAATATATATAAAAAATATATATATAAGATTAGAAGCGACAAAAAAAAACCATACATCAAACCCAAAAAGAACCTTAAAATATAAAAAACAAAAAAACGTGCTTGTAACACCTTGTAATGATAATATGTAAGATATTCCCCCATCTTCAGAATTTTAGTGGTAATGTCGCATTAAAAAAAAACAATGAAACATATACTTATTAAGAACTCTCCCAACAATACAAAAGGGTGTGTATATAAAATTCCATATACGTTTATGACAACTTCTATATTGGCCAAACGGGTAAAGTACTGGAAAAGAGAAGAGAACAACACAGAAAAAGTGTGCGATGTGCATGTGTAAAGAGTGTTATTATTATTATTATTATTTTTTTTTACATGTAGGTGAGGGCAATCATACTATCAACTGCGAAAGGGCAAAAAAGATTATGTATTCTAATAATGTACTGGAAAGGAATAGCATTGAATCTAACTTTATCAAAGAAAGTTATGGCCATTATATAAATATCAGTTAAGGCATGTATAAACATGATCCTTTAATATCAAAAGAAATTTGTACATAATTTAGGCAGCCTGTAGAGAAGTATGAAATAAGTATTATTGTATTTGTAAACACAGTAGAGGGCAGCAGTACTAATGAGGGTTCCACCCACGCCTCCTTGACATCTGTCAGGTGTGGATATTGTAGTCTACTATTGACACCTGTTGGTGGTGGAGGACCTGTAGTCTCAAACGGTTATGTATGTTTGTGAACACTGTATCTGTGGTATATACATTTGTGATTTATAATACTATGTATCAGTCCTTCGTTGATGGCTTGGAAATAAAGTCGGAACTGGTCAGGACCTACATCCAGCCTCTTATCTTTTCAGCTGTAGCAGTATATGATACTGTATATATATATATATATGGTAATATTATAATATATATAATATATATATATAGTATTATTTACATATATATATATATTATATATATATAATATATATATATATATGTGTGTGTGTGTGTGTGTGTGTGTGTGTGTGTGTGGTGGTTTGTGTGTAGTGGGGGGGAGTAGTGTGTTGTTTTATGCATGTACACTCGGCAAGGAAAGTTAAGATACAGTTTTTTTAAATCTTCGGACATATATGGTTCAATAATGCCACACCTAACAACTCTAAAAAGGGGGCGGAGCTTCAAAATTATAGCATTTGTTGCTTTCTAGATTTCTATTAACTTTACTCCATAAAGATTCTGTAGAGGTCCTATAATCATTTATACTTTAATGTAGAATCAGGCTCTATATTATTCGTTAATGTTGGTTTGGTAACTTCAGTTCAGGGTAGAATATCGATCATCCTTTTTTAAAACCTACTGTGAAACCTTATTTATAAGTAATGTTTGACACCAAACTGACGTAAAATTCATACGTAATTGAAGACGGATCTTAAACAATGAGATAAATGGTTTTAAAATTTGGGCAGTACTTGTGGAAATCGTGAGGAACAATACAGTAAAGAATGAAATATTATGACGATAGAGAGAGAGAGAGCGCGCAAGCATAGGCCTATCGATAGAGATACTCAATTCATTATATTTACTTTGAGAGATTAAGTGATAATATTTTTTCAAATGTTTCAAAAGTGGAGAGAGAGAGAGAGAGAGAGAGAGAGAGAGAGAGAGAGAGAGAGAGAGAGAGAGAGCAAGCATAGGCCTATCTATAGAGACACTTGATTCATTATATTTACTTTGAGAGATTGAGTAATGATATTTTTTCAAATATGTTTAAAAAAAGGAGAGAGAGAGAGAGAGAGAGAGAGAGAGAGAGAGAGAGAGAGAGAGAGATGAGCAAAATCTGCTCATGTGAAAGCTTAGGACTATTTAAAACTACTCAATTTCATTATATTTTCTTTGAGAGATTGAGTGGTAATATATATATTTTTAAAGTATGTTTAGAAGTGGAGAGAGAGAAAGAGAGAATTATAGTACTGGTGACGGACTTGTGACGGGGGAAAGGCAGAAGAAAATATAATGAATTAAGTATATCTATCGATAGGCCTATGCTTGCGCGATATATGACTGCCAAGATCGTGCTGCACTATGCTAAATAAAATTCGAATGATCATAATATTCAAGTTAATTCTCTAAGAAATTCATACCCTAATCTTGATTACATTCGACAGTTGCCGTAGGTAGCATTCAAAGATTGTAAAAAGACGTGGAAAATTTTAGACATAGGGTGTGGTCATTCTCGCTCTCTTGATATAGTCTTTACTTTTGAAAATCGGATTTCATCCACAAATCATTCACGAAAAAAGCTGTGTTAAGTAAAAATATTTATTACCACAAATAACTCAATATGTATTGCACAGGCAATTAAAGATCTTTCAGCCTCGCGGCAAAGAACTGCAGTCGTGTAGGGCTGTAGGCTACTACGAACTGCTTTGTAATGGGAGCATATAACCAGAAAATCTTTGAGCTGACATGCTACTTTAACCTTGATTAAGATTTATGTTTAAAGACAGTAGCTTTGTAAACAGCAACTAGCATTCGATCCATGTCAACGCCAAAGTAATCAAAGTGTGAAATCCGTTACGTTAGCCAGTATCCAGCGACTTGCGCTTTCCCGCTCGAAGTTCAAGGGCTCCTCCTCACTTCATAGAAAACGCTCATTGCGAATGCAACTAGATTTGTTCAACCTACCTTAGCCGTCGCAACATTGAGTGCCATTGACGTCAGCTAACTTTAATCGCTTTGGAATACAAACATAAGTTTGTAGAATTTAAAATAATTGCATTCACCACTTACGATGATGTAATATATCCCCATTCATGAAGCAAAACGAGTAAATATTGTCGTCGTGATACATAGTACTAAAATCAGAAATTCACATTTTATCTACCAGATCTCTATGAACGAATCTATCTGAGATATTCAAATTACTTCGGACATATATCGTGTTTTTAAGTATCTGAACGGTTTTGTTTTGCAGTTTTAACTTATATGATATAATTTGTAGTATATTTTCATATTCTAGAGTAAATTTAGCGATAATATGTCTTTTCAGTAAAAACCAATGGGAAATTGGATGAACGAAAGGTAATGAAAACTGTATCTTCAGTTTTCTTGTCGAGTGTACATGATTTGCATCCAAATAGAAATGTACGCATGTAGCGGCTTGTTCACCTGTCTACTGGAGAGAGAAAGTGGCTCTTACCTTTTGGCCTTAGCAAGAGACGGTACAGAGGAGAGCCGCATGTAGCCCATCTGACTGACTCCTAACCTTCCAATCACAGTGTAGAAGCCAAGGACCTGCACAGACCAGAACGTGTATCGTACGTAGGGACTTGGGTCAAAGCTGAAAAATCAGACTCTTGAAATATTTTTGTGCAAATTGCTTCCTTTATTAATGCAGCATATTTTGTAACTTGGAAAACTTTTCTGAAAATCACAATAATTTCTTGTTTTTTTTTATAAATGAAGCACAAATTTCTCGGTGATTTCCCTTCCTATATTATTTCTTTTTCCAAATACATACCAATTTGCATCCTGCAGAGGTCGTCTCTGAGGGTTCTTATTATCAAAAACGTATAAACTAATTGGGTCGATAACGAGTGACAGGCAGTTGGATGCAAAAACAGTGCAGCCTCGAGTGTTTTGGAGCTCCAGAGAAGTTATAAACAGTGAATTCTTCATGATGTTCAAACGAGACAAAAGACATAACATTTCCGACCGCACTGACTGTAACGTCAGTGTACTAAATAGGATATGTACATGAGACATGGGAAAACGCACGCACATCAGAAGCAGGAATAGACTAGCGTGCTTACATTCATACATCCATTAGCATACATAAATTCATACGTCTGTTAGAGCAAATAAATAGAATAAAATCTCTACTGTGGTAATTAATGGGGCAATTATACGACAGACATTCAGTGTGAAACAAGGCCTGAGGAGCCACTCAGAGATCTATCAGATAAGGTCAAGTGGAAGAAAAAGACGTTGAAACCTTGAACAGCGACATTTATTTCAGAGGCTCTGAGAAGGGAAGTGCAGTGCAACACTTAACATTATTGATTAACTTCAACATTACCATTTTTTATTATTGTAATTTCTTTTGCAGATGGATTCGGACTGCCACTACCGAAAATGAATTCTCTTGACATATTTTAGAGAAAGACTGATGGGGGTTATTTGACAGTGAGAATAAGTGGTGATAGTTCTATTCAATATGGTTATGCAGAACAGTAATGATACCTTATGGTTTTGGGATTTTAGATTAATTTTTTTTTTCATTTTCATGTTAGCTATTTTTGGGAAAATAAAGATTCTATTTTTTGTATCATAAGAGTTTGCATTAGCCTAAGATTTAATGACCGATTTCAGTTACCTAGAGAGGGAAGGCAATGGGAACATCGAAGGTTTGTCATTACCAAGTTAGGAATTCTATCTTTTAGTTAAACTGGGTCATTTGAGCTACATAACAAATATATTACATTAATTTTGCTTAGTTAACAAATTAACTCCAAATAACATAAATATGATAATTTATTTCCCCAATTTTCTTACATTAAAGTTAGTTTACCTAAGGTTTTTAATAACTTATCTTAGCACTTATTATTATTATTATTATTATTATTATTATTATTATTATTATTATTATTATTATTATTATTATTATTATTATTATTATTATTAGTTATATGAAAATCAGATAAATAAAACAAGAATAATTAATTAGAATTTATATAGGAATTTATGTGAAATACTATAATACAGGTTGGATTGTATTAGGATAGTATTACATTGCATCTTCGCTTAAGCTTTTGAAGTTCCAACTGCACTACATCCCCAGGGAGGCTGTTCCACAGTTCAAAGGTGAGAGGAATAAAGGTCCTCTGAAACTTAGAAGTTCGACAGCAAGACACATTCACTGAATATTGGTGCTGCTGTTCAGCAAGTCTGGTTGCTCTCGGCAGGAAAAGGAAATCAGGGATCAAATGGGAATATGAAAGAGTCTTGTTAAAATGTAATTTATGGAACATAGCAGACAAGAGACTTAATTTCTTTTTTTTTTTACTTTCGTACTTCAACATGTTAAATATATCTTAGTTTCACCAGACCACTGACCTGATTAACAGCTCTCCTAGGGCTGGCCAGAAAGATTAGATATTTGTACGTGGCTAGGAAGCAATTGGTTAGGGCAATACCTTTGTTATAAGTAATATGCTATCAGTGCTGCTGTTTCAAAGAAATAAAATTAATATGGTTTACATTAGTTAAACTCGTACCACGCATTCCTGGTAAGGCATGTGAAACAACGTAGAAATACGTCATTTTAGCCTTACTTGTATGTGTAGTACCTTCAGTGTCATTCGAGACGCTAACTTAAATAAGAAGTGTTGCTCAAAATCTCTTCTTGAGGCAGCCACTAGGGATATGTTAGTTATATATTATACATTGTTCGTTATGTAATTTACACGTG
>NC_061095.1:41942391-41967391 GCF_015104395.2 Macrobrachium nipponense | reverse complement strand
GCTCAGTCCTTCCAAGGACATAGAACCTTCCTTTACGTCAATCAGCACGCGACGGCCTTCAGAAAATATGAAAAAGCAAGACTGTCATATTATACTAGTCCTTCTCAAATTCTACAGGTTAAAATTTTTTTTAAATTTTTTAGGGTTTTTCCTCAGTATTATTATGGCATTATCTACAATTATATATCTTACTACAATTATCATGTCTTAGCCGACACGATGAAAGAAACCTGGCTCTTCTGAAGCTTAACATAATCAATGCTTCTGTCATAACTACGAATAAATTTCTGAATCACATCTAAATCCTACCCAGGTATATGCGTAAATATATGATAAATAATATATATATATATATATATATATATATATATATATATATATATATATATATATATATATGTATATATATATATATATATATATATATATATATATATTATATATATATCATATATATATATATATATATATACATATATATATATATATATATATATATATATATATATATATATATATATATATATATAGTATATATATATATATATGTATATATATATATATATATATATATATATATATATATATATATATATATATATATATATAGATATATATAGTATATTTATATATATATATATATATATATATATATATATATATATATATATATATATATATATATATACACACATATATATATGTGTGTGTGTGTGCACACTTCGCCCTAGGATTATTCTACACCCAAGTGGAAGGAATTATATTTGATTCGATCATATTTTATTTTTTTTGACCGATATATGTATTATGTATATATATAATTGCATTTTCCGGATCGCGAAGATGAAATATCTCGATGCACTCAACAGTGAAAAAGAAGGTTAAACCAGAGAAAAAAGGAAATACAAATCTTAATTTCTCCCAGCAGTTTCGCCGGGGAACTTTATTAACTAATCAGTTTAAGAAAAACATGTTTACATTTGACTTCAAGACTTACATAAATCATAAACAAGTATACTGTTGTGAAGGAAGAAAATAACAGTATAGCTTCCCAGGATGTTAAAGGCATGAGAAATAGCTGTACTTTTAAAGTCTAAAGTACGTCGAAATGGTAGCAACAATAATCTGATTGTCAATGCGAGATCCTTCCATAATAAATGTGTTTCTTCCATCAGTTTAAATGACTAAATGTGACTGGTGTATTTTCATATCGCAATACCATTGGCAGAACATTAATAAGAAACAGCCCTGTATACGACAACGGGTAGTGTACAAAATTCCATGTGGTTGCAATAAATTTTATACTGGACAATCAGCGTGAGTCAAGTATTGCTGCTAATCAGAGAAATAGTGCTATTAGTGAACATGCTGGAGAATGTTTTTATCCAATTCACTTGTCTTAAGCAAGAATCTTGTTCAGAAACAATAATTTTATAGAGAGAAATCTTATAGAAACGGCGTCTATTCAATGTAGTGAAATCAATAACTTTAATTGCCGTAGAGGTTTATTCAGGACATATCCGCGCTGTCTACATATCATGAAAAGTCAGTACAAATTATGTAATGCCTTGACTTCGGTTTGATTTAATTACCTATTTAGCTTCATTAGATTATTAAATTTTTCTGTTGGACAAACAGTATACTAGAAAGGATAATTCGAATAAAAACTATCAGTTAGGTCACAGGTGATTCGGAAATTTGGGGAAAACAAGCTGGTAAGCGAGGCAGTTATCCTGCCCAGGTAAAGCCTTGGATACATTTTGTACTTAACTTCCAAATTCTTTTATGTCGTTTGTGTCTTTGTTGGCAGCGTCCTTACCCTTCAACTGAAAAGACCAAGCAAATGGTAACTGGCTGATTGTACTTTCATAATACCGTCTACCTCTGTTCAACAACAAGGTATAGGGTCGAATCATATATAATTCCCTTTTGGTATAGGATAATTCTGAGGAAAAGGGTAACTGGTGCTAGATATTGGAGAGTATATAAGGCCTTTGATCAAGTTGCCCATTCACTTAAATGACTAACTTTGACAGCTACATTTTCTTACCTAATTTCTTGAAGTTGAATTTTAATATACGACATGGGATTCCTTGTTAGTGTTATATATTTTAAATATCACAAGAGGCAAAACCTGTTAAAATTGAACTGAATAACATAAGAGGTACGATGTTGTCAATGTACACATCAGAATGTTTTCATCCAGTAAAATTTTATAATTATAAATTGCATTCAGAAACAGTCATTTCAACGACATAAAGTTAATATCACCAGCCTGCATTCAATTAAATAAAAGTGAAAACTTTATCGTAAAAAATGAACTGAAAAATGAGACTGCATTATATAAGATACTGGCGCGTATTTACACAACAAAACATAATGGCCTTTTTTATTTTTTATTTTTCAGCTTGACAAACTGTATGTTATAATACAATTGATTGTATCGTCTTATACCTTTATCTCACCACTATTTATTTGTACAAATTATCCACTGCACAGTAGAGTTCGCTTGTTGTTCACTGTTACTTCCTTTTCATCCGTTATTCTTCATAACATCAGAGGTTTTTTTTCTATAAAAGCAACCGAATCTGATTTACAAACCCACGGATGGAACTTACTTCCGTCCTTAGGTGAAGCTACACTGAATCCATGTGCCGAGCACAATGGTATTTATTGTCACATGCGATTAGAAAGTTAAGCCTTAGGGGGTTAGTGCCACTAGAGATACATCACGTGATGCATTGAAAGTATTCCTAAGGGTTGCTTGCAGCATTCCTTCAGCTCATGGCTGCACCCACAGTGAGCCTCTTAACCTAGTAACCTCCATTCCCAACCCCCTTTCTTTCACCTTGCCGTCCACCCTCTCCAAATCCATCTTTTCACTGCCTCAGGTACTGAATAGCTTTAAAACCTAATTTTCATACGTTAAATACAAATTATACACACAGTGACATCATAAATATTTCTCCAAATTAAACACTAATAGACAAGCATACTGACTCCTGATCGACTATTGTGATTTTTGGGTAAGCCAAATAACCCCTCTTCAATGTTTTTTGCAAATTTCTTCTTGCTACTTGCATCAGGGTCTACTCGTCAAACTCCTTTTATCTACTGGTGGACGCAATGTGATACTTTCTGGACGTTTAGGGTAGGTCTCTGTAACTGACTGATACTACTTCTGCAATGATCAGTCAACTGTATTTTTTATATATACTGTCGTCTCCTGTATTAGTTCGTCTACTGTTGGTCTCTTGTGGTGCTGTTAAGTGAAATGATAATGATGACACCCTGTGAATTGCCTTTTAGTGACGCACCATATAAATGTTTGAAAAGTATTAAGCCACATAAGACAATTGGAGAGGGTAGCTCAACACCCACTTGATTTTACACCCTCAGTGAGATTCTGCTTAATGATGCATTAATTAGAAACAGACACATTTGCTTGGAAATGATCAAACAATCTCCTGCTTATCAATTTGAAAGCATATATCAGTGAACACTAGTATGAGTGGATGGAACCACGTAAGCCAAAACACATACCTGGAAGCATCGCAGGTATTAGACTCAGAAATAAGCTTCCATACGTCCCCAGTGGAAAATAATGTTTAAGGTAACAATTACTAGACTACTAATAGAAATATAAACAATGGACATTTGTATCCTAACTATAGTTCATCGTTGGACGAGTCGGTTAAGAGCTCGAATACCGATCTTAGAGTCTAGGTGCGATTCCCCGCTCTGCCCACGTGAAAGCGGAGTGATTTATTTCTGGTGATAGAAATTAATTTTTCGATGTGGTTCGGCTCTCACAATAAGCTACAGGTCCCGTTGCTAAGTAACCAATTGGTTCCTAGCCACATAAAAATATCTCATCCTTCGGACCAGCTCTAAGATAGCTGTTAATCAGCTTAGTGGTCTGGTTAAACTAAGATATACTTAACTTTTTTTTTCTTCTTTTTGTTTTTTGTATCCCAACTACTTATGAAAGACGTCTTTATGATGAAGTATACTTTGTATATCATAAAAAAAAATGGCTTGAATGAAATCAACAAATAGAGGAACAAAGACAATTGTGTTTACAGGCCATGCAAGATCATGCTCCTCGACACATGAATTGCAATGGATGAGCGTTATTGATACCGGGTAAAATTAATGAAGCCCTGCACTCGCCTTCTCAAGGTCATGAGCTTCTTCTCCAGCATTGAAGGCCCCATTGGATGATTTTCATAGGGCCATTGTATTGAAATAAATTCCTTGTCATCCAGTGTATATATCTGTGGTGATACTGATCACTGCTTTGATGCACCTGTGTGATTTTTTTGTAAAACAACCGTTTGGTTATCATACGTCGACAGCAATTATGTGCGTGGTGTAGTCATAAGCATGTAGCGTTCAGTTCACTTGGGTAAATTTCTCCCCCCTGCCTGTCTTACTTACTCAAATCACCATTCATACCAGCAACCCACAAAAGTAGACCAAACATTCTGTACATAATTGAGCATAATGGGGTGAGCAGACGGTGCCAGATCGTTCCATCCTCACGAGGGACTCAAATCTCATCTCTGTCTCGGGGGGGGTGGGGGGGGGGGGGGGGGGGGGGGGGGGGGGGGCATCGACAGGAGAGAGAAAGAGAGGGAAAAGGAGAGACTCTAACGTTCGACTTCTTTCAAGTCGATGACGACGAACCTTGTGTGTGAGAGGAAAGACTTCCTAGCTCCTGATGTTTCTTTTTATAAACGATCACAGGTACATTTAAATTATATTATAAATATAAAAGTTTCAACTGTCAAAATTTCTCGTCAATGCAAGACTGTATAGAATGTCAAACATAATTTTATTTAAATACTCTGCATATTATATTGTAATTGGTATATTTATTCTGCATTTCTTTCTATATATATTAGTGATATCATCGTAGTTTATGCACTATGAAATCCTGAAGGCTCAAAGAGATAATTGGGAGAAAATTTTTGTACCTTGGCAAAATTAATCACCTGTCTTACTAGGGTATGCAAAACATGCGCAATATTATTAACTGCTGGTAATTCTGAAGGATTTAACCTCGTTGAAAAATATAGACAGACATATACCGATAAAGGTTTAGCCCTGTCGATCCATCGAGTGAGTCTCTGATGGCTGTGAATGTGGTTGGGTCAGTTCGTGCGAAAAGAGTATTCGGCTCTCAAATCGGAATTTGAATTGGCGTATCTACGAGATTGATATAGCTGCATCATCCGTCCGTCTCATAATCTGTAGAAAATTAAAAACATGTGCACAAGTATAGCAAAAGAGAGGCCTGTCATTAATGATTAGGAGAAATATAATAATGACGAACCATTAAAAAACGTCAAGAAAATTGTCTTTTTACATTTAAGCCACATGCAGTGTCCTGGGGATGGAACGTCTTGTCTGGTAACTAAATAATATGAGCGAGAAGGAAGTTAATTTATTTATGTAAATGCATTATGAACCAATTTAACAACACCAGCGGCTTATTTAAGGTCTCTCAAGTGTAATCAGGATGCCAAAGTTGTCTGTCACACTGAAATATTCTGTTTTTTTTCAACTTATGATTAACTCCATCATATATAACTGCGTAAGTCCGAACTGTAGTCAAAATCTGGTGATTAAGATAGGAAAGCAAAGTCTTCAAAAAACGAGTTATCCGAAATTAAAGGGCAAATTTTTTAAGCGAGATGTTTTGGATTCAGCCACGGTTAGCATTTCCAATGAGTAAATGGGAAAAATTATTCATATAGCAGCTTATTTAGCAGCCGACGCCACAGGGGCATCATCTCTTTACGAGGAAACGGATAATAATATTTGAGATGGGTTCTTACAACACTTTCTGACGACATGGTTAGTTGTTTTCCATCGTGGAAGAAAGAGGCGGCCAAAGTTTGAAATTAACTTAGGGTCGTGTTATGAAAGAACAAAGATGCTTGAGGGATGGCAGAATTCTTTCGAGAGGAGGATAGTTCCTCGTTGGATGCGTGGATTTCGCGCTCGGCTACCAATCAGGTGGTCCGAAGTTCGATTCTCGGCTCGACCAACGCGGAACCAGAGGAATTTATTTTTGGTGATAAAAATTCATTTCTCGATATAATGCGGTTCGGATCCCACAATAAACTGTAGGTCCCGTTGCTAGGTAACCAATTGGTTTCTAGCCACGTAAAAATATCTAATCCTTTGGGCCAGCCCAAGGAGAGCTGTTAATCAGCTCAGTGGTCTGGTAAAACTAAGATATACTTAACTTAACTTCGAGAGGAGGATGACGATTACCCACCGAAAAAAAAAAAAAAAAAAAAAAAAAAAAAAAAAAAACTTTGATAACTCCGTCAGAACAAGTAAGTACGGAGATGATATTAAAGAGTAAGTGTTCCAAGGAAAAGGGTGTCTGGAGAAAACAAGAAATATGCTGAAATAAACGCCAGGTCGAAAAGCATTGTTAAAGGCTGAAAACGCTGAAAATGTACTGGAATTTCTAATCGCAATAGCTCGCAGTTTATAGCGTTGTTTGGCTATCTCAGTATTGCATATTTCAAACATTTTGGAATTCTTATCATGCTGCTTTAAATAAATACTCTTATTACACTTTACTATTTTTGGTAAAGCTTTATAACGTTTCTTGTTTATTCCAGTGTAGGATATTTGTTTATCATTTTTAGAGTTCTATGATGTTGCTTTAATTAAACATATACTCATATTACACTTCACTATTTTTTAAAGCTATAATCCCGTTTAGTTTGTGCGTGGTTTTTTTTTTTTTTTTTTTTAGTTTAAGCTACTTGGTCCAATAATATGTAAAAAGTAACGATCGTTGACATTTTGTCTACCGACATTTAGTCCATTGATATTTAAACAATGTCGACATTATGGCTGTCGACATTTTGGTTGTCGACATTTCGACCCACTACGACCAATGCATCATGTTATGTCGCCATCATCCATATCCAGGCGGCGTTGTCGGTGTTGCTGTTGGAAAACTAAAAAAAAGTTAAAGAGAAAAAAAATTTAATACAGATCATATGAGTTTTACTTTCGTATCTAAAGTCTTGCTTATGAGTAATAGGTAGATTTTCTCCTGAAAAACTTTTACGATTCATCACCCTCTCTCAAAAAATTAGCTCACAATTTACATTTCTTTTGGGGATGTCGTTAGGAAATTTATTCTAAATTATACCGAGGTCTGCTCGATTATATTATATTTTTTCTATTCCTGAATGATTGTAAATTTCAGTCAGACTCAGCGTAAGTAAATTTCAGTAATTATGTGTTGGACATGACTCGTTTATTTGAGTTCATAAATGACGAAAGAGCCACGAACTAACATTGTGATTACAGTCAATTCCCAAGTTTCGAACTTTCTGCTTCTTTTAGTCAGAGTTTTTTATTTATTTCTACTATTTGCCTTCATGATGTACTGGATACTGATATGAGGGTTTCAACTTATATTTGTTGATTAAAACATCTACAATGTTTTCCCTCTAAATAGGCGCTTGTGGATTGTCCATCAGGTAAGAATTAGTTTGAGTGTTTAGGAATCATTTTAGTTTTGTTATTGCTTTCTCAATACCTTTCCATCTATCAGTACATGTATATTTACACACAAACAAACAAGGGTACATCCATATTAAATGAGTATAATGTAGAACGCAAACAAAGAATGCAAGTGAATAAATAGATAAAATAAAAGGATTGAAACAAAACATGCGAGGGTTCTTTTTGCCTCTGTCTGGCTGTCTATGTGCTTGTTGTGTTTCCTTTAGTTTTGTGATGAATGGACGTGATCCCTGAGTATTTGTCCCCAGAGGAGACTAGGAAGCAGAATCCGGGATCCTAAATGCAAGATGCCATTCAACCAAGCGGTCTTATTGTGCCGTCGTCTAGCCTTTATGATCTCGCGCCTTCCCTCACTGACACTTCCTTCCTCTATTCGGACGATGGAAACGTCTAGCCATGACCGTTACGGGAAGATGTCTTCGCTATGCAGCTGCTTCCTCCTAAGTGTCGTGGATTTATTGAAATATGCACTTATAAGGGATGGTATCATCGGTGGTCGGCTGATTACATTTTCGAAGGCGCGTTCAATACAGACACTGGAGTCGAGGTTCCTTTAATAATATAAAATCTTTCGTTCATATTTTTTAATGAAGAAAGTGTATTTTCTATCAGGATATACGAACAAAGTTGTATTTTATAATGGTGTTACATGTAAAATATTTGTCGAATATATTGCCATTGCACATTCGCATTGCAGTTCCCGACGTTAAGTTAAGTAAGGGCGTTGCCTACTGTATACCTCCTTTGGGACATTTTGTACGCAATCATATGGATAGATAAACCAGAATACAGATTTTAGGCCAAAAGCCAAGCGTTGGTACTTATGAGGTCATTTAGCGCTGGATGAAATTAACAGTAGGAAGGTTGGTTTGGAAGGTGCAGCAAATGTTAAAGAGGTGGAAGCCACATTCGAAAGAAGGAGACTGACGGAACGTTAAAGTAAAAGTAATGGTAGAGGTTGCCAGAATAGCGTAGGAAAGGATGTTGCAGAAGAACCTTAAGTGAACGACTACAGTGCATCACATGAGGTGCGCTGACGTTCTAACCTCCTAAGGGATACTTATTCAGCTATTGTAATTATTACTTCTAATCAACGTCGATCATTCGAATCTGTATGACAGGAGATCAAAGTCCCCTTGAAATTAAGGGAGAGCTTTCCTCCGCATGAAACCCCAATCCTGGTCGCATATTCTAGAACTGTAACTGAGTAGTACTGCCACCCTCCCCCCGGAAAAAAAAGCGGGGCGCCATATCTTACAAAAACTAACTTTAGAGTCTTCTTGGAAAATAATTATGTTTTTCACACCCAATTTATGAGTTAGAAGCTCTCCTGATCTAACCGACCCAACCCCAACCCACCCTAACCTACAGGCATGGAAAAAAAATAATAATGATAATAAATATCAAAATAAAATTAAATAAAATGAAATAAAATAAAAAAATAAAAGAAACCGTGGGTAGTGCTATACCACCATTATACACCCCGGTCACCGTGACACTTTAGCGCAGAACAATTACACTGTTCCTAAAATCTTTGACTCACAAAAAGAAGATAAAGGCTCCATCCTTTAGTAAAGGCGCTTGTTGGACAATTATTGCAACATAAAATAATAGTTATTTTTCTTTCAGTTTTCTAAAATATTTTTCCAAAATTTCGCTTCTTATTTAATTTATGGTTTGACCTTGAAAGATGATAAAATATGAATTAACCCTTTAATGACCAGAGATCCCGTTTGGGATCTTTTTAAAACAGCTACTTTCGGGTAGTAGTGGTGAACAAGTTTGAGCTTGTATGAAATTGACGCTTTGGCAACTCATAGCTACACTCCTCTGCTCTTTGAATCAACCAATCAGAAGCCGCCAGGCCCTCGCACAAAAGCTGGAGGGCCTTCGACAGACACCGCAGTCGCGCGCAAGTTGGAAAACAGTGAAGACGTGCCGCAGTAAACTCCAAGTTTCCCCCCCTCCGAACTTCGTAATCATGGTAAGCACACAGTGACTGTGGGATAGGTGAAGCCTAGTTGATATACAATTACCTTTTGATGTTGGTTTGAAGGGCTGTAGTGTTACTGACGTCGTAGTGACAAAAAAAAAGTATAGATCCCTTGCGGGATACTTCGGTCGTTCTTAGGCGGACCACGCTCATCCCATGAGGGATGTATCGGACCGTAACGGTTACAACGGCCAGTAGAATACGACGTCAAGTAATTTTTTTAGTGTTCTTGTAGACATTTGTTTGAATAATTTTAACAATATTTCTAGATATAATAGTGATGATTTATAGATGTTAGGCTCATGTGCATATAAATTTATTACCTTACAAGGGATTGAATGATAGGTTTTGTTAGGGAAAGTTACATTTTTCTTTCATTACATGATTTTAAAGTTGTTTTTTTTTTTATTTTTTGCAGTTTCAAAGCAGTATGTTTTATGGGCAACGCAATGCTGCATTGGAGACTCAGGAACGTGTACCATGGGTAGCCCCTGACGACGCTGAAGGAAGTGATGTCGACGTGAGCCCATTTGGACATTGACAGTGATGATGACGACCCTACCTACGTTCCTGACGAAGGCCTTACTCAGGACGATGCCTTTGACCCTCCTAACTCTAGAGGTTAGTATGAGACATCCTTAGAGAGAGAGAGAGAGAGAGAGAGAGAGAGAAATGTGTTGTAAACATTGTATTTAAAAGTCTCGTTGTTATAATGGTATTTAAATTTGTTGCCCTTTAAATGGTTTGTAAACATTGGGTATTTTAAAAACTTATTTGTTTACTTGCATACTCACTGACATACACGTGCACACACATGCATACTCACTTGACATACACAGCATGCGCACACACACATTTACTGTTTTACTAATGTTACTTTATTCTTGTTTCAGCTTGCAAGGTCAATGTTGTTGTCCCTCAAGCGATGCCTATGGAAGAGGAAGGTGAGCCTAACCCTAAGAGGTCTCGTGCTGATGAATGGAAGAAGGAAGACATTGATATCCGTGCCCTGCCCAACTTCATTCATCAGAAGCCTGACTATTTGAGGGAAACCTTATGAATATTTCTCCCAGTTCTTCACAACTGAATTGAGGGAACACATTGTGTATCAATCCAACCTGTACTCAAGACAGAAGGATGTAGGCAGCAACTTCCACATGTCAGAAGAGGATCTCATGGTTTTCCTTGGCCTCATCGTGTACATGGGCCTGGTTCCTCTCCCTAGCCATAGTTGATTCTTCTGGGCCGTGAAGACCAGGATTCCTCAAGTTGCAGACTTCATGTCCAGGAACCGCTTCAAGGCAATTCGATCTTCCCTTCACTTCAGCGACAATGACCAGGCAGCTGCATCCCAAGATCGGTTCTTCAAGGTGAGAGTCCCCTTCACCAAGGTCACCAGAGAGTCCTGAAAGTTCCTGAGACTCCTATCCACTCCATTGATGAAGTGATGGTCGCCTATAAGGGCACAAAGGGCTGGTAACCTTCGCCAGTAGTCGCAAAGAAGCCTGACAAGTGGGGCTTCAAGTTGTTCTGCCGCTCCAGTGTGGATGGGTTTGTGCATGATATTCTCATGTACCAAGGGGGAGACACCTTGTGAGCCACCATACATGCTATCTGAAGAGGAGAAAGCCATGTCTGTAACTTCCAAGTTTGTTGTCGCCTTAGTGGAATACCATCAAGGACCCCAGAAACTCAGCAGTGTATGCAGACAACTACTTCACAAGTATAGGGTTGGCCAAGTACCTGAGATCACAGTATGGATGCCGGTATGTGGGCACTGCCAGGGAAAACCGAGTTGTCACCCTCCCCTGACGTCTGTGAAGGAGATGAACAAGAAAGCGACACAAAGGGGGGACACTGGACTATGTCTCTTCTGATGGCATCCTTGTTGCAAGATGGAAGGACAACAGCGTTGTGACAATCTTGTCCTCTGATGTTGGTGTGGAGCCCATGGGAACAGTGGAGCAGTACGACAGGGCAGCCAAGAAGAAGGTTCCCATTCCTTGCCCATCTGTCATCCAGATGTACAACAACCGCATGGGGGGCATTGACAAGTGACATGTTGACACCTGTACAGGACTCCCCTTCAAAGCAAAGAGGTACTACATGAGGCTCTTTGCTTACCTCCTTGACTTGATCATCTGCAACGCCTGGATTTTGTACAAGAGGGATTGCCTGGCTTTTGCAGGAAAACCCCAAGCCGCTCAAGGACTTCCGTCTGGATATCTCCAATTGGCTCAGAAGCTTCAAGTCGTCAACCTTCAGAATAACCAGGAATTCTCTTGGCACCAGAGATTTTGCTTTGCCAAGAAGGGGCCAACGGGCAGTTGTGCCAAGTATTGAGACACGCCAGAATGCCACTGCCCTACACATGCCAAAGCATGTCTCCATGAGGCAGACTTGCAAGTTCTGTTCTGGTGCAGGCCACATCCACAGATCCCGCTGGATGTGTGAGGATTGCAAGGTGGCCCTTTGCCTTACTGAAGAAAGGAATTGTTTTGTTTTGTTCCATAAGATTTCGAAATAAGTTGTTTGTTATGAGAGTTGTTTATTTATAGTGTTTTGTCTATTTTTATACTATTTTTGTATTATTATTTTTTTTTTTACAGTGTTTTGTGTATTTATATACTATTTTTTGTATTCGAGTTTTTTTTTATAGTGTTTTCTGTATTTTCATACTATTTTTGTATTTGATTGTATACTTATTTTTTATATTAATTAAATTGTAAAGCCATATATGTGTTTTCTATTATACATTGTGGAACAAAAAAAAAGTGAGTCATCAATATTAATCATATGTTTTGTGGGCGAATCAACATTATTTATAAACTGAAAAAGTTGCCCGCACGGCCCAATAGATCCCATACGAGATGAGCGTGGTCCGCCTAAGGTCGCCCAGAGGCTCCCATACGGGGATACTTCATTGCATGTAATTATTTCGCTTACTTTGGAAATTTGTAAAAGTGCACAGGAGTAAAAGGTCTTGTATTTACTCATACTATAACATACTAAAAGGAGGATTTTTTTAATATTTCCCATAAAACCCAGGGTGGACTTTAAAGGGTTAAAAGGATTCAAAAATATAAATATATAAATAAGTTAAAAAGATCTAGATGAATCTCACGTATCGAACTTTATATTTCTAAGTCTGACTATGAACGACAAACGGGTGGAGAGGAATAGATGATAACGACAAAATTACAAATATATACGATACTGACTCTCGATTCTCATATGTCCGTCTTTCCAGATGTGTATAAGAAGATGGTGAACAATAAAATCTATGAAGCTCTGAGGATTTGTGTAACTTCTTTTTTTTATTACTCTCTCCCTTACTTAGCCATTCATAATGTTGATTACATTTTAAAGGAAATTTACAGGTACAGGTAACAGAAAAAAAATTATATTTGAGCATTCGATTTGTTAAATATTCAGTTTATTTATCCGTTTAGAAATATCTTGCTTTTAAACATGCTCCTTTTATGAAGTGTAGGGCACTTTTTTCGATCGAATATTATTTATCTTCCACTGTTTACCGCATCCCCGTTGGCAGTCCTCATTTGTTAAGTACCTCCTTATTTACATTGAAATTGGGTGAGGGTGGGGGCTGCTATGTGTTGTTTGGGGTGGTGTAAACGGCATCCAAGCATTTGAATCTTACAAATGAGATCGAAAACCTTCTCTCAAGTGGAGCCTTCCTGCTTCTAACAATACTAAAGTCTGGACATCCAAACAATGATGTAGATAAGGACTAGGCTCGAAACACGGAAGAAACTGCAGAAAGCATTTATTGGTCTCATTTAATCACTCATAACAGGGTCACATCCCAGCATGACTATCTCTACCTACCTCAGCGTTCAGCGATTCTCCCTGCCAGGTCATTCCTGTCCTGAGAGTCATAATGTTATTTTATGGGTGTTCTGAATCCGTCCTCTCTTCAAATGATTTTCCAGTATCGTTCCAGATTTCCCAATAGGCATTTGGCTTTCAGATTTACGATGATATTTAGGTTTTCATTTCAGCATTTGATGTTTTATTGCTAAGCTTTGGTAAGCGATTAAGATTCACGTTTTGTGTCAGCAATTTTAAAATTACATTTAACAAATTCACATTGGAATAATGATGTGCTATTTAACTATTGAAAGCTCTCAGAGAATAATTTAAGTTCGTAAAACAAATGTCAAATACAAATGTATGAGTAAGGCACACAATTTTCCAGCAAAGATAAACTGGTAAATTATTGTGATGACAAAAAAAATAATTTAGCTTCAAATGAGGCCTCCAACTAATCAACTAAAAGGACGTCTAAGTGAAAAGTCGAAAATAATTTCTCGCTCCTCTATGAAGGTCCTTTCGTCAAAAGGCGATGCAATCGCCTTAAGAGTACTTAGTAATTCATTAAACAGAAAGGCGGAAATGAAGGGCATCATTCTCATCCCAACAAGAAAATGGAATTGTTATATTAGGCAAAAATTACTACGCTTCAAAAATGGAAGACATTTTTAATGACTGCCAACTTTATGAAATTAAATCTCGATGATATGCTCAAGAACAGCTTGTTATTAGAAGAAAAGTTGAACCGGTACTTAAGGAAGCTTTTAGAAATGAAGCCAAGCTACATTACAAAGGCGTGTATAGTACTGGGTCAGTCCCTGGCTTATTGTATATCTTTCCGAAATTACACAAACCTGGTATACCTCTAAGACCGGTTCTCTCTGCATACAAAAACTCTAACATAAATTAGCTAAATATAGTTTCTCATGTGAATAAATGTGCCGAGAATGACTTTACATTAAGTATCTCATATGGCTTTTTTAAAGAACACTAGATTAGAGGGAAATGAATTAATGGTTAGTTTCGACATGTCTCTTTACACCAGCGTTCCGGAAAGTGAAACCTTCAACTTTTTCCAAGAAATGGAAAAAGTTTATTGAATTGTTCATTAACAACACATACTATTTATTGAGAATGGTTAGAACAATACCACGTTAACTTTAAACCTAAATTCTACCATTTTTTTTATATCCAAGATTAAACAGCAAGCTAACCTGTTTCTGAAATATCATTACTGGAGTAGAACAAAAGAGCAATTAACCTTTGTTTTAGATGTATTCGTTTCTCGACAAGGTACGGGTTTTTAATATCACGGCCTACAGGCAACCGACAATTACTATCTAGAGGTGAATTTCCAACTGCTTGTTATAAGACTTTTAAAGTCAAGACTATTAACACTTATTTTTTTAACTTTTGACTAACTAGTATACATATGAACTTTTTCATAAAGGAGTTTTTTTGTTTAATGACAATGGTTTTACAGACATGTTCTTTAACAAATTAAGAGTATTTTTAAACAGAATGTATACACAAATTCCAAGACTATTTGGTCCTAATAAGATAACATTTTTTTACAAGATGACGTTTTTGAATGACGAAACGAATGAATTATTACAGAAAGAGTTGAATTGAATTTTTCGCAAATAGTTACCGCAAGTCACCCCATTAGTCCATTTTCTGTAATAATTACAAAATTCAATATTGTGTCAATCTTTAATGAAAAAAATTGTCTATTTATGAATAGGGAATCATATACAACCATGACTGTCTAGGATAACTTTCTAATGGATGTTTTCGCTCCTCTATTAAAACTGTATTTAAGATTCCATGATTATAAGGGACCACTACAATGAGATCTTAAAATTAATGTTAATATTTGATATTTCAAAATCATACTAAAAAAAGATTTTGGCTCTCACTCGTGCTTCGTTTGATATATATATATATATATATACTATATATATATATATATATATATATATATATATATATATATATATATAATACTTATATATATATATATATATATATATATATATATATATATATATATATATTTATATATATATCATAATATAATATATATATATATATATATATATATATATAAAATATCTTTTTTTAACGCATTCGTCAGTTCATGGGGTCTTGTTCAAGTGCCTTTGAGTACTGGATGCGACCAGTTACATAGAGCGTTGACGAAGTGGTGCATTCATATGTCGTTAGCGCTTCTTCCATTGATAATGGTAATCATTAGCCAACTCTATGGGGAGACTTTCAGAGACGGTTCCGTGAGAGAAAGGCAGAGTGTTGGGAATAGCTCTACGAAAGTTTTTGATTATCTCTGTGTGATTTCTGGGCTGGAGATGGGTAAGTGTTATATTACTTTAGCCAAAGGGATGGCTTGTTTATTACCTTGTATAGATGTCATATTTCATTTAGTCTATTGACTTTGTCTTTACAAGTGTGTATACTTAATTGTGTGTTCTCCTGTCTTTGTAACAGATGATTCTGGCAAGGGAAACCGAGAGTCCTAGGGGGACAGGGAGTCCTGTATGGAAGAGAGCTATTTGGTGTGTTAATTACAGATTAAGACATTTTACATATTGGGGGTTTTGTTTAACTAAGTTAGTTTGTCTGTGAGACTTGAGTATTTTCTTTTCCATTGTTAAATAAATGTTATATTTTTCCATATCTCTGACTCTCATTTGATGACCTATTAGAATGGGGAGAGGTTATGAGTCGAGAGAGAGAGAGAGAGAGAGAGAGGCTGTGCCGGTGATAGCTTATATATATATATATATATATATATATATATATATATATATATATATATATATATATATATATATATATATATATATATATATATATATGTTACGAGATAAGAATCTCGTATTTTATTTGGTATCGTGAAACCAAAGCAGTAGGCAAACTGATACACACACAATCTCTCTCTCTCTCTCTCTCTCTATCTCTCTTCTCTCTCTCGCTCTAAAAAGCGATCACCGGCACAGCCTCTCTCTCTCTCTCTTCCTCTCTCTCTCGACTCATAACCTCTCCCCATTCTCTAGGTCATCAAATGAGAGTCAGAGATATGGAAAAAATATAACATTTATTTAACAATGGAAAGAGAATAACTCAAGTCTCACAGACAAACTAACTTAGTTAAACCCCCAATATGTAAATGTCTTAATCTGTAATTAACACACCAAATAGCTCTCTTCCATACAGGACTCCCTGTCCCCCTAGGACTCTCGGTTCCCTTGCCAGAATCGTCTGTTACAAAGACAGGAGAACACACAATTAAGTATACACACTTGTAAAGACAAAGTCAATAGACTAAAATGAAATATGACATCTATACAAGGTAATAAACAAGCCATCCCTTTGGCTAAAGTAATATAACTTACCCATCTCAGCCCAGAAATCACACAGAGATAATCAAAAACTTTCGTAGAGCTATTCCCAACACTCTGCCTTCTCTCACGGACGTCTCTGAAAGTCTCCCCATAGACTTGGCTAATGATACCATTATCATGGAAAGAAGCGCTAACGTACATATGAATGCACACTTCGTCAACGCTCTATGTAACTGGTCGCATCCAGTTCTCAAAGGCACTTGAACAAGACCCCATGAACTGACGAACATTGACCCGCTTAACTATGCATTTTCATTTCACGCCATCCCAGAAATCATTTATCAGCTTCCTCAGGTCATTGCCTCGGCTCTGTTCTCTGCAAAGTCACAGCACATCAAATTGACATATTAAATATATTATTAATTATAACCCCTTTCATCTCACTTATAAATACATTAAACTTCAAATATCTTTAATAGTCAATTCACTCTACCTTGGATTCAATATGTTTTCATATGTGGTATACACTGACCAAAGCAGAGTTTTTTTAGTTGATAATCATTTCGTTACCCACTAGGCCAACAAGTGAGTTATTAGTTGTTACCAATTCCGACTTTACAAATCACTGCCGAACTCAGGTATTTGTAATTAACAAAGTCGTACGTTTACCACACGTAGCCATATTATGAATATTCATCACATCACCGTGATTCAAATACATGCATTAAGCTACAAATGCCCTTTAATATACAATTAGCTCTACCCCAGAATTAATATATTCTAATATATGTTAACCGAAGGGAATTTTTTTAGTTGAAAATAATTTTGTTTCTCGTAGATTTGAACTAGCACGCAGAGGAGAAATCAGGACTTAGTGACGTTATAGACGAGGCCAACAATTGAGGCTTGCATTCTCAGCCACTTATGGTCTTCAATTTTGTTGCCCAGATCAGGAAACAGTAGTCGTAACCTCTTGAATATCGTGTATTGAATTTCCAAATGGCAAAGTGACCAGACAATTCTGTACACTAACCAGAGTCGCATTGCCAACGTCCAACCCAAACGTTCTTATAGGAATTTATGAATGGTGCAATTGCAAATCTGCCCCAAATTAAGAAAGATATATTTAAATGGCATACCCCAAGGTCACTGAACAACTTGATACCTATTTTGAAGTAATGCAATTAGCACCAATAGCTTGTTTAAAATTTAAATCAAATCAGCCCAAAAAATAAGTTACACTCTTCTTCTTCTTTTGGGGGGGGGGGGCGGTTTATGTATGTTTTTAAGAAAACCTGATTGGCCTATGTTCAAAGCCTATGTTAGCTTAACCTCTGTGCCAAATTTTATTATCTGATTGGTTCCCTGGTGTAGTTTCATTTACACTCGGAACAAACAGACAAACAAACAAACAGACCCGTTTTACGTTTATTATAACGCACGCGCACACACACACACACACACCACACACACACACACACACACACACATATATATATATATATATATATATATATATATATATATATATATATATATATATATATATATATATATTTGGGTGTGTATGTCTCTGTGTGTGTATGGGTGTGTGTGTTTATATGCGTTTGTATTTAGCTTGATTATTACTAAAAAAAGTAACGGGATAATATATTTTGACATCTCCAAATAAAGTGTTATGCAATATTATCGTCCAGAAACGAAGGAGATAATTTTAAATAAGAATTTTTATTATACAGATATTTCTTACACACTGTGGGAGTAGAAAATACGATTCGAAATGAAACATTAAGCAAATTTATTGCGATGAAGAGAATACATTTGGTCCTTTGGGAAGATGGTAAACAACTCATTACTTCTTTAGAATAGGAAAGTTGTAACACTGGCGAGTTTTCAGTGAAAATATATAAGGTTGCGGATATTTCCGTAGATTCTTCTTAACAATAGCTATTTGACTAGGAACGCAATAACTTTGAGTTACATGGGTTCATGTAAAAAAAATTTTATTTAATTTTAAATTTTTTAGAATAAAATCTTCCTCGGTATCCTGGTTGTACGGACGTGAAACAGGTAACAAAGACCTGTGTAATAATATGTTGTGATACGAGTGTATTTCGGTATATAAGATGTATGTATATGTGTACGAATAACTAGTGAGTATGCATACATGATACTTACATAATAGTGGTATAATAACATATGATTATACCATCAAATATTTTATATAAATTTAACCAATATCTGGGATATTTGAAGCACCATACTGACCGTAAGACCACATTAGTTTCCTTTATTTGAGAACAGGAAAGACATGCAAATCCTCTCATTAGATATATTCTGTCTTCTAGTAAATAAAGATAACAGTCGTTCAGTGGTTCTTCATGAAGGCTATGATTTCTGCAATCTTATACTTTCATACTCCTGATAAGTTTTAGTTAATCATCTAATTACTTTTCCATTGATCTTCCTCCTCAATCTTCATGTTCCATTCATTCATTGAGAGAACCATAATTAACTCAGCTCTGCCGATTTAGTAGGGTAGTTAACACGAAACAAGCTCACTAGGCAAAAACACATACTTCATGAAAGCACATGTACATGCATACCCGTGCACGCTCTTGCTCAAGCAAGACCAAGAACAGCTCAGGAGTCCAAGCTGCCTTTGAGTCTAGCGTTCCATCTTCACACTTCCTGGGCTGAATTTCTCTGCTAGGCAACACTTCGTCAAGTTAATTAAGGGTAATTACCTTCGGGACTCTCACAAGGCGCTACGTCAAATTAATGCCTTACTGCTCTCTCTCTCTCTCTCTCTCTCTCTCTCTCTCTCTCTCTCTCTCTCTCTTGATCACTAATACTTGACCAGTTATTGAGGAGTTCGATGTCTTCATCCTGTAAAATTGATTAATGGAATGAAACTTGTATCTTTCTCTCTTATAATAAATCAAAACAAATAAATAAAATATTTTACCAATATCCTTATGTAAAAAAAAAATCCTTCTTGAATGAGTAACAATCCTTATGTGTATAAAAGGTCTTCTTATAAATGTGCTACTTTATAGATTATAATAAATTAGGATGGTCAGTTGTTCAATCCTTTTATAGCCCACAAAATCCTCTTTCAAGTCAGAAGAGGTTCGCAGCTTCAGCAGCAAGAGAAGTTTTCCCTCAATCGATCAGTTTGGAGGTTTGCGTTTTGAAAAAAAAAATTCCAAAATATCAAATTAGCTACAGACATTTTTGTTTTCCTTTTATTTATTCCATTCATCTCGGCTAGTTACAGTCAACAGTTCCTCACACGGTTTCTTATTCTCTATAACACCGTACTTTGCTTTGTGACCCGGCTTCCTCTATTGTAAACACTAACTAGCTTTTATATCAGTAATATTGATGTCGATGGATAAAACATAAAAATTAAAGCACTTTTATTTTTACATTTTATCTATCGTTATCTATATTACTGTTATGAAAGTTAAGTTAGTGTTCGCTGCAGATGAAGCCGGCCCACAAGCTAGGCACGCTGTTTAAAGAGAATAAGAGGCATTGTGCGGACTTGATAACTCTATCTAAAGGGCCAAGACGAATGGAATTACTGCCGGTCAATCACAACAAGCGACATGGTTAGTTTGTGACTGATCCTCCAGAAGGGGTCATGATTTGGGTACCATCAGAGTCTCACTTCGTATTCTGACTGATATGCATTTAAATTCTCGTCTACTTCTGTTTGATGTGGCGAGAATTTATTTTCATCAATTTGGTTTTCTTTTTACACGGAACGGTGGTTTATTCTTCACCGACTAATATTCTTGAAGCAATTATGAATGAACTTTTTCATGCGCATTCAAGCGATCTTCCCTTCATGCTCTTCTTTCTTCATAACTCGTGCTTCCCTTTACACCCCATAGATAACATTTGTCTCTTACCCTCTTGTTATTTGTGTTTATTTTAATCCTGTTTTGTAAAGCTGATATCACTGAATGATCTGGGTTGATGTAACTGTATCATTAAATGTAGTGCATTATACTATATTTACCCAAGTAATTTGTGCCACGTTCTGGACCAGATTAATAACGATATGGTCTTTTATAGTATTAAGATGGGCAAGCATTCGAAAGCAAACACAATTTTCGATGAAAATACCAAAAGACTTTATTATCTCTGCAATAAATCAACAGCTTAATGCAAATTAAAAACTCATACACAGTGCAGCAGTACTTTATTTATTATTATTATTATTATTATTATTATTATTATTATTATTATTATTATTATTATTATTATTATTATTATTATTATTGAATTCTTTGTTGTCTTCGGTATTAGCACTGGGCCAGGTACAGAAGAGAGGGCTTAGACGATCAATCAAAGAAGAGGAAAAAGAAAGCCCTGTACAGAGGGAAAGTGAGGGAAGAGTCAAAGAAGAGAAAAGAAAAGCCCTGTACAGAGGGAAAGTGAAGAAGAGTTTCAAAGAAGAGACAAAAGATGTTTCTCTGAAGAACAGAAGAGAGGCAAAGATGACCAAGGCAGAAGACAAAAGACTGATCAACAAGGGTGACAGGACTGTGAGGAAACAGCATTAAAAACAAGTGCAAAGGGAGAATTTCATTAATTAAACTAAATGTGATGAAATGAATGAATTAAGAAGGAAAGACAACCCCCTTGGTCTGTAATCCTTTTATTGTCACACTGAGGTAATAATTTGGAAATGTCTCATTAAGCATTTGATGTTTGTACATGAACACTTCTGTAAAGAAAATACTTCTGAATTCGACAGACACATACTCATTATACCCGACGTTAATGAAGAGCTAATGTTTAGATTCTCTCTGTCTCTCTGTCTCTCTCTGTCTCTCTCTCTCTCTCTATCTCTCTCTCTCTCTCTCTCGTTTCAGAATCCCATTCGGAATGCAAAACAAATCTAGTCCAGGGGATAATACCCAAGAATAGTTTCGGAAGATGCCATTTTCTTCCAATGGAGGAACCAAGTTCATTACCATTTTGATGGCCTTTCAACAAACGCCCTTGAAAGCCTCTGAGAATCAAAGGGGAAATTATACTGTGAAAGAGGAAGAAGCAGCGAAGTTATTATAGAATAAATGATCAGGGGGTTTACGGAGTATCGCAAATGACTGAGCAAAATATATACATTGCATAGAAAAAGAAGGATTCATGGATAACCCTATTCATGAAGGTGACTCTTGACCCCAACTATTATAACTAAAAACAACTTAGAAATCTCAAATCTTTGCATTAATTGCAGTGATTTTTCTTGCATATCTGTCGTAACTTTCTCTACAAAGCTGAATCTTTTCAACAATCAAATGAAATCTAAGATCAGCCGAAAATTGTTGACATATTCCAAAACTCAAGATTCTTCCTAATACCAGAACATATTAAGATCGAGACATCTCCGTCTGTTTTTCAATCATTTTCCCATAAGTAGAAAATGCGAAGTACAATATCATTCTTAGTTAAATATTGCACCTATAAATAAATAACCATATGAAGGTTTTTTTTCAGTTAAAATGATTGGCGTACTAAAATAGTCCACAGTTTCGTTTTGTATATCGCCAACAACGAAGTAACGATAATGGAAGATATAATCTAATGTAAAATCCAAATTCTTTGTATTGTACCGACTATATCAATAAACATCTCAAAGAAAGGGTACTTGGGGAGCCATGGGTACGCTGCTAATAGTCTGGGCAATTGCCTTTTGACTATTTTATTCCATGAGAGCCATTTGGCTTGTGTCATTGCAATAAAACTCGTACGGCACTCTCCATTTATGCAGAGTGCATTGTGGCTGATATATGTCTAATTGGATTATTACTTATTAATCCCCAATCAGTGAAAACCGCTTCTCTCAGTTACCTTTGATAGCAAAACTATTTATTTTTTATTTCTTTTCTCCTGCGTTTTCCTGTCTCCAGCTATCAGGTTGATTTTCTCTTCCACCACTGTATTCAGACATTTATTCATAGACTTAATTCCTTGCGGAATCTTACATATCAGTTAATTAACCGTCAAATAACAAGGGCAGATTTTGTTTCAAATAATATGAGAAGTTTCGTTTTTCCATATGAAAAATAAATTTAAATGATAAAGCTAGAAGTGATGTGCAAGAAAGAGATAAAATGATAGTATATTAGCAACTAGAAAATTATTTTCATTTTTAAACTACATTTTATTACAACTAATTTATTTTAAAAAGAAATCTCATGCCATAACACAGAGGAGCATTAACCAACGTGTCAGGACGTCTAGAGAAAATGTAAACCCGTAGAAAAAAAAGAAAAGAAAGAAAACCGAGCAGCTAACAGCCAGACAAGAGACGTGAACACTTCTCGAGGACTGACGTCAAGTGCTTGAGGAGCTTCTCTTTCCAGAAGGGTCGTTCTGATAATGGCGTAACATGGGAGAAGAGAAACAGTTTTTTGCTGTTATGTTCGTCTGCTCCTTCGCAATTTTTTACTTGACATATCTCTGATCTTCTTCTTCCTAGCTTTATCCTTATTCGGGGTCGCCGTTTTGAATGAGTCTCTTCCATCTACCTCTGTCCTGTGTCATTTCCTCCCGTACTCCCTTCTCCCTCATATCATCTCTAATGCAATCTCTCCTCCACCTGGTCTTAGGTCTTCCTCTCCTTCGTGTTCCATCCACCTCCACTTCCATCACTTCTCTTCTCATCAGGTGGCCATACCATCTTAGCCTTGCCTCTTGCACTTTTTTTGATGCTTCAGTGACCTTTACTGTGCCCCTAAAATGTTCATTTCCTGACATATCTCTGATGATGTGAATAAATAGGTGTTTGGGAATTTCTTAGTTTTAGCTTAATTATAAACATCACTATCATATCCCAAGCACCGAGTGAAGGGAAGGTCCTTAATTATGAGCGAAGCGAAGTCTGAATGAAAAAGGATCATTTGTTTCAGCCCGGCACTAACCACCCCTAACGCTGTTCAAATTGTAATATCTCCAAATATACTGAGTATGATGAAAGAAAAATCTTTCGGCAGATAAAACCTTATATCTTTCATTGCATCCCATATAATATTTATTCTAAAAATATCATAAATTCCAATATAAATGATGTTTTAATTATTCCGATCAAAGCGAAGTCTTACTGGTAAACGTTCATTTCTGACAGCCTGGTACGGCCCACCCTAATGCTATTCAAATGATAATATCTCCAAAAGTATTGAAGATAAAAGGAAAATTCTTTTGGCAGATAAAACTTTACATCTTTAGATTGAGATTTAGATTTAGCCCTTCCTCGTCGTTTTCCTACCCTGCGCTTCCATCAACATAGCATGCCTTTTAATTTGGTCTTTCTTCCTTCCCAGAAGGTGTCGGCGGTACCAACCTCTGTCTCCCCTCCTGCACTTTTACTTTTCTGTGAAAGAAATCTGTTGTGGCGACTTTGTCTGTTCGTCAGCACTCAGATCTTAAAAAACTACTGAGCTAGAGCGCTACAAATTGGGATGTTGATCATCCACCCTCCAGTAATCAAACACACCCAATTGGAACCCTTAAGCCTAACTAGTTTTAATTTTATTGCGGTTAAAGTTAGCCATAATCGTAATTTTGGCAGCGCTATGATGTACCAACAACAGAGGCCACCAACGGGCGTGGGTGAGTTTCGTTGGACGTGGCTAAGAGTATCAGGGGCCGTGGTGAGGCGCCACTGGAGAGAAAACAGTGTTTTCTTAGGGGCAGATTTTACTGTTTTGATATTTCAACTACCTTTGTCGACGCTTTGATATCCTATTCCTAATCCTACCCTCCCTCGCACAACTCCAAACATCTATCTTAACATTCACATACCCACTACGTCCATTTCTTCTAGTCCTCAATGTTGAAGCTAAAATGATTACCTCATAAATACCTGAATCTTTACATCTATCAGCTCAGGGACCAATCGGGTGCCAAAAGGCGACTCCAAACTTATCACGCATTCCTCAAACAATCACTCTCGAGGTGGACCGATGAGCTATGGCCTGTGCTGTTGTATAACTAGCTTAATCAACGGCAGAAAAATATCCGTACCGACTTGGAGCAACCATATAAACTAGTATATAAATACATAAATAATATATATATATATATATATATATATATATATATATATATATATATATATATATATAAAAAAATGCTTATATTCTAAAAAAAAAAAATATATAAAATTACCAAATGAGCAGAGTTTTTACTGTTAGTGTAAGTACTATTTCCACACACTTATTGT
>NC_061095.1:41915563-41941891 GCF_015104395.2 Macrobrachium nipponense | reverse complement strand
GAGAGTTACGAGAGCTTTTAGATTATTGCAGCTCTTCGGAGGCGCCTTTAGACGAGAGTGATAGACGACAGCACAAGACGTGCAGGACCTCCTGTCTTGTGGGAACGCTGCCTTTTGTTGTTGACCGAGCGAGCATAAGGCGGCCTTGAGAGCGCCATATTAAGAGGTATTATGAAGGAAGTGCTGGCAATCGGACCATTATGCGCGAAGACGGCGCGATAAAAATAATTTTATACGTTACTGTATGAAAGATAAGAAAAGATATCGGTTTGCGGGTGTCATCGCGTGTCTTTCTACACAGGCGTCTTCTTTATGGCTAATAAATCATTCTTATTGCGACTTTTGGGCAAAGGAAATATGCCTACTTTTTCTAGTAGATCTCCGTCATGCCTTAGCTGTGGATGGAGTGAGCTCAGATATCAACGTTCGAGGCACAAGAATTGGCTTTACACTGTTCAAATGCTGAAAATGCACTAATCATACAAACTTCAAGTCCTTGCATTTGTGGCACCAGAAGATGTATACCAGATTGTTTTGATACTTTGGCATCATCTCTTTACGAGGAAATGGATAGTAATATTTGAGATGGGTTCTTACAACACTTTCTGACGACAAGGTTAGTTGTTTTCCATCGTGGAAGGAGGCGGCCAAAGTTAGAAGTTAACTTAGGGCCGTGTTATAAAAGAACATCAACTTATTTCCCAAGAACAAAGATGCTTGAGGGATGGGAAAATTCTTTCGAGAGGAGGATAGTTCCGCGTTGGACGAGTGGATTTCGCGCTCGGCTACCAATCCGGTGGTCCGAAGTTCGATTCTCGACTCGGCCAACGCGGAACCAGAGGAATTTATTTCTGGTGATAACAATTCATTTCTCTATATAATGTGGTTCGGATCCCACAATAAACTGTAGGTCCCATTGCTAGGTAACCAATAGGTTTCGGGCCAGCCCTTAGGAGAGGAGAGCTGTTAATCAGCTCAGTGGTCTGGAAAAACAAAGAAACAAAGATATACTTAACTTAACTTCGAGAGGAGGATGACGATTACCCACCGAACGAGAAAAAAAAAAAAAAAAAAAAAACACTTAGATAACGCCGATCAGAACAAGTAAGTACGGAGATGATATTAAAGAGTAAGTGTTCCAAGGAAAGGGTGTTTGGAGAAAACTAGAAATATACTGAAATAAACGCCAGGTCGAAAAGCATAGTTGAAGGCTGAAAATGTACTGGAATTTCTAATCGCAATAGTTGTTTGGCTATTTCAGTATTGCATATTTCAAACATTTTGGAATTCTTATCATGCTGCTTTAAATAAATACTCTTATTACACTTCATTATTTTTTTTAAAGCTTTATAGTTTCCTTGTTTATTCCAGTGGTAGGATATTGTTTATTTCATTTTTAGGAATTCTTATCATGCTGCTTTAAATAAATACTCTTATTACACTTCACTATTTTTGTAAAGCTTTATAACGCTGTATGTTTATTCCAGTGATGTATATTTGTTTATCATTTTTAGAATTCTAATCACGTTGCTTTAAATAAATATCATTACACTTCACTATTTTTTAAAAAAGCTATATTCCCGTTTTGTTTGTGGGTGATTTTTTTTTTTTTTTTTTTTTAGTTTAAGCTACTTGGTCCAATAATATGTAAAAAGTAACGATCGTTGACATTTTGTCTACCGACATTTAGTCCATTGATATTTAAACAATGTCGACATTATGGCCGTCGACATTTTGGCTGTCGACATTTCGACCCACTACCAGCAATGCATCAGGTCATGTCGCCATCATCCATATCCAGGCGGCGTTGTCGGTGTTGCTGTTGGAAAACTAAAAAAGTTAAAAAGAAAAAAATATTAATACAGATCATATGAGTTTTACTTTCGTATCTAAAATCTTGACTTATGAGTAATAGGTAAATTTTCTCCTGAAAGCTTTAACGACTCATCACCCTCAAAAAATCAAAAAATTAACTCACAATTTACATTTCTTTTGGGGATGTCGTTAGGAAATTTGTTCTATTATATTATTTTGGTTTTTTTATTCCTGAATGACTGTAAATTTCAGTCAGAGTCAGCGTAAGTAAATTTCAGTAGTTCTGTGTTGGACGACACCCTAATCTTTATTTTTTGAGTTCATAAACGACGAAAAGAGAAAGCCACACGAACTACCATTGTGATTACAGTCAATTCCCAAGTTTCAAACTTTCTGCTTCTTTTAGTCAGAGGTTTTATTTCTTTCTACTATTTGCCTTCATGATGTACTGGATGCTGATATGAGGGTTTCAATTTATATTTGTTGATTAAAACATCTACAATGTTTTCCCTCTAAATAGGCGCTTGTGGATTGTCCATCTGGTAAGAATTAGTTTGAGTGATTAGGAATCATTTTAGTTTTGGTATTGCCTTCTCAATACCTTTCCATCTATCAGTACATGTATATTTACACACAAACAAACAAGGCTACATCCATATTAAATGAGTATAATGTAGAACGCAAACAAAGAATGCAAGTGAATAAATAGATAAAAAAAGGATTGAAACAAAACATGTGAAGGTTCTTTTTGTCTCTGTCTGTCTGTCTGTGTGCTTGTTGTGTTTCCTTTAGTTTTGTGATGAATGGACGTGATCCCTGAGTATTTGTCCCCAGAGGAGACTAGGAAGCAGAATCCGGGATCCTAAATGCAAGATGCCATTCAACCAAGCGGTCTTATTGTGCCGTCGTCTAGCCTTTATGATCTCGCGCCTTCCCTCACTGACACTTCCTTCCTCTATTCGGACGATGGAAACGTCTAGCCATGACCGTTACGGGAAGATGTCTTCGCTATGCAGCTGCTTCCTCCTAAGTGTCGTGGATTTATTGAAATATGCACTTATAAGGGATGGTATCGGTGGTCGGCTGATTACTATTTCGAAGGCGCGTGCAATACAGACACTGGAGTCGAGGTTCCGATAATAATATAAAATCTTTCGTTTATATTTTTTAATGAAGAAAGTGTATTTTCTATCAGGATATACGAACAAAGTTGTATTATAAAATGGTGTTACATATAAAATATTTGTCGAATATATTTCCATTGCACATTCACATTGCAGTTCCCGAAGTTAAGTTAAGTGCGTTCCCTACTGTATACCTCTTTGGACATATTGTACGCAATCATATGGATAGAATAAAACAGAATACGGATTGTTTGGCCAAAAGCCAAGCGCTGGTACTTATGAGGTCATTTAGCGTTGATGAAATTAACAGTAAGAAGGTTTGGAAGGAGCAGCAATGTTAAAGAAGGTGGAAACCCACAGCGAAGAAGGAGACTATGAACGGAGGTACAGTAAAAGTAATGATAGAGGTTGCAGAATAGCGTAGGAAAGGATGTTGCAAAGACCCTTAAGTGAACGCCTACAGTGCATCACGTGAGGTGCGCTGACGTTCTAGCCTCCTAAGGGATACTTATTCAGCTATTGTAATTATTACTTCTAATCAACGTCAATCATTCGAATCTGTATGACAGGAGATCAAAGTCCCCTTGAAATTAAGGGAGAGCTTTCCTCCGCATGAAACCCCAATCCTGGTCGCATATTCTAGAACTGTAACTGAGTACTGACCCTCCCGGAAAAAAGCGGGGCGCCATATCTTACAAACTAACTTTAGAGTCTTCTTGAAAATAATTATGTTTTTTTCACACCCAATTTATTTAGAGTTAGAAGCTCTCCGATCTAACCGAACCCAAACCAACCCACCCTAACCTACAGGCATGGAAAAAAATAATAATGATAATAAATATTAAAATAAAATTAAATAAAATGAAATAAAATAAAAAATAAAAGAAACCGTGGGTAGTGCTATACCACCATTATACACCCCGGTCACCGTGACACTTTAGCGCAGAACAATTACACTGTTCCTAAAATCTTTGACTCACAAAAAGAAGATAAAGGCTCCATCCTTTAGTAAAGGCGCTTGTTGGACAATTATTCAACATAAAATAATAGTTATTTTTCTTTCAGTTTTCTAGAATATTTTTCCAAAATTTCGCTTCTTATTTAATTTAGGTTTGACCTTGAAAGATGATAAAATATGAATTAACCCTTTAATGACCAGAGATCCCGTTTGGGATCTTTAAAACAGCTACTTTCGGGTAGTCGTGGTGAACAAGTTTGAGCTTGTATGAAATTGACGCTTTGGCAACTCATAGCTACACTCCTCTGCTCTTTGAATCAACCAATCAGAAGCCGCCAGGCCCTCGCACAAAAGCTGGAGGGCCTTCGACAGACACCGCAGTCGTGCGCAAGTTGGAAAACAGTGAAGACGTGCCGCAGTAAACTCAAGTTTCCCCACCCCCCCTCCGAACTTCGTAATCATGGTAAGCACACAGTGACTGTGGGATAGTGAAGCCTAGTGATATACTTACCTTTTGATGTTGGTTTGAAGGGCTGTAGTGTTACTGACGTGTCGTAGTGACAAAAAAAAAAGTATAGATCCCTTGCGGGATACTTCGGTCGTTCTTAGGCGGACCACGCTCATCCCATGAGGGATGTATCGGACCGTAACGGTTACAACGCCAGTAGAATACGACGTCAAGTAATTTTTTTAGTGCTTGTTTTAGACATTTGTGAATAATTTTAACAATATTTCTAGATATAATAGTGATGATTTATAGATGTTAGGCTCATGTGATATAAATTATTACCTTACAAGGGATTGAATGATAGGTTTTTGTTAGGGAAAGTTACATTTTTCTTTCATTACATGATTTTTTTTAAAGTTGTTTTTTTTTATTTTTGCAGTTTCAAAGCAGTATGTTTTATGGGCAACGCAATGCTGCATTGGAGACTCAGGAACGTGTACCATGGGTAGCCCCTGACGACGCTGAAGGAAGTGATGTCGACGTGAGCCCTTTGGACATTGACAGTGATGATGACGACCCTACCTACGTTCCTGACGAGGCCTTACTCAGGACGATGCCTTTGACCTCCTAACTCTAGAGGTTAGTATGGAGACATCCTTAGAGAGAGAGAGAGAGAGAGAGAGAGAGAGAGAGAAATGTGTTGTAAACATTGTATTTAAAAGTCTCGTTGTTATAATGGTATTTAAATTTGTTGCCCTTTAAATGGTTTGTAAACATTGGGTATTTTAAAAAACTTATTTGTTTACTTGCATACTCACTGACATACACGTGCACACACATGGCATACTCACTTTTTTGACAAAATACACATGCATGCGCACACACATTTACTGTTTTACTAATGTTACTTTATTATTGTTTCAGCTCGCAAGGTCAATGTTGTTGTCCCTCAAGCGATGCCTATGGAAGAGGAAGGTGAGCCTATCCCTAAGAGGTCTCGTGCTGATGAATGGAAGAAGGAAGACATTGATATCCTGCCCTGCCCAACTTCATTCATCAGAAGCCTGACTATTTGAGGGAACCTTATGAATATTTCTCCCAGTTCTTCACAACTGAATTGAGGGAACACATTGTGTATCAATCCAACCTGTACTCAAGACAGAAGGATGTAGGCAGCAACTTCCACATGTCAGAAAGAGGATCTCATGGTTTTCCTTGGCCTCATCGTGTACATGGGCCTGGTTCCTCTCCCTAGCATAGTTTGACTTCTGGGCCGTGAAGACCAGGATTCCTCAAGTTGCAGACTTCATGTCCAGGAACTGCTTCAAGGCAATTCGATCTTCCCTTCACTTCAGCGACAATGACCAGGCAGCTGCATCCCTAGATCGGTTCTTCAAGGTGAGAGTCCCCTTCACTAAGGTCACCAGAGAGTTCCTGAAAGTTCCTGAGACTCCTATCCACTCCATTGATGAAGTGATGGTAGCCTATAAGGGCACAAGGGCTGGTAACCTTCGCCAGTATGTCGCAAAGAAGCCTGACAAGTGGGGCTTCAATGTTGTTCTGCCGCTCCAGTGTGGATGGTTTGTGCATTATATTCTCATGTACCAAGGGGAGACAACCTTTGTGAGCCACCATACTATGCTATCTGAAGAGGAGAAAGCCATTGTCATGTAACTTCCAAGTTTGTTTGTCGCCTTAGTGAATACCATCAAGGACCCCAGAAACTCAGCAGTGTATGCAGACAACTACTTCACAAGTATAGGGTTGGCCAAGTACCTGAGATCACAGTATGGTTGCCGGTATGTGGGCACTGCCACCAAAAGGGAAAACCGAGTTGGTCACCCTCCCCTGACGTCTGTGAAGGAGATGAACAAGAAAAGCGACACAAAGGGGGACACTGGACTATGTCTCTTCTGATGGCATCCTTGTTGCAAGATGGAAGGACAACAGCGTTGTGACAATCTTGTCCTCTGATGTTGGTGTGGAGCCCATGGGAACATGGAGCAGTACGACAGGGCATCCAAGAAGAAGGTTTCAAACATTCGGGGATTGCCCAAGAAGGAGGTTTTTTTTTTTTTCCCATTCCTTTTGCCCCATCGTCATCCAGATGTACAACAACCGCATGGGGGGCATTGACAAGAGTGACATGTTGACACACCTGTACAGGTCCCCTTCAAAGCAGAGGTGCTACATGAGGCTCTTTGCTTACCTCCTTGACTTGATCATCTGCAACGCCTGGATTTTGTACAAGAGGGATTGCCTGGCTTTGCAGGAAAACCCCAAGCCGCTCAAGGACTTCCGTCTGGATATCTCCAATTGGCCTCAGAAGCTTCAAGTCGTCAACCTTCAGAATAACCAGGAATTCTCTTGCACCAGAGATTTTGCTTTGCCAAGAAGGGGCAACGGGCAGTTGTGGCCAAGTATTGAGACACGCCAGAATGCCACTGCCCTACACATGCCAAAGCATGTCTCCATGCAGGACAGACTTGCAAGTTCTGTTCTGGTGCAGGCCACATCCACAGATCCCGCTGGATGTGTGAGGATTGCAAGGTGGCCCTTTGCCTTACTGAAGAAAGGAATTGTTTTGTTTTGTTCCATAAGATTTCGAAATAAGTTGTTTGTTATGAGAGTTGTTTATAGTGTTTTGTCTATTTTTATACTATTTTTGTATTATTTTTTTTTTACAGTGTTTTGTTGTATTTATATACTATTTTTGTATTCAAGTTTTTTTTATAGTGTTTTCTGTATTTTTATACTATTTTTGTATTTATTGTATACTTATTTTTTTTATATTAATTAAATTGTAAAGCCATATATGTGTGTTCTATTATACATTGGTGTAAACAAAAAAAAAGTTGATTCCTCAATAATAATCATATGTTTTGTGGGCGAATCAACATTATTTATAAACTTGAAAAAAAAAAAGTGCCCCGCACGGCCCAATAGATCCCATACAGGATGAGCGTGGCCTCCGCCTAAGGTCGCCCGAGGCTCCCATACGGGATACTTCATTGCATGTAATTATTTCGCTTACTTTGGAAATTTTGTAAAAGTGCACAGGAGTAAAAAGGTCTTGTATTTACTCATACTATAACATACTAAAAGGATTTTTTAATATTTCCCATAAAACCCAGGGTGGACTTTAAAGGGTTAAAAGGCCATTCAAAAATATAAATATATAAATAAGTAAAAAAGATCTAGATGAATCTCACGTATCGAACTTTATATTTCTAGTCTGACTGATGAACGGACAAACGGGAAAAAAAAGGGCGGAGAGAGGAATAGATGATAACAACAAATTACAAATATATACAATACTGACTCTCGATTCTCATATGTCAGTCTTTCCAGATGTGTATAAGAAGATGGTGAAATTAATAAAATCTATGAAGCTCTGAGGATTTGTGTAACTTCTTTTTTTTATTACTCTCTCCCTTACTTAGCCATTCATAATGTTGATTACATTTTAAAAGAAATTTACAGGTACAGGTAACAGAAAAAAAAATTATATTTGTGCATTTGATGTGTTAAATATTCAGTTTATTTATCCGTTTAGACATATCTTGCTTTTAAACCAATGCTCCTTTATGAATGTAGGGCACTTTTTTCGATCTTAATTTATTTCTCTCCACTGTTTACCCGCATCCCGTTGCAGTCCATCATTTGTTAAGTCCTCTTATTTCCATTGAAATTGGGGTGAGGGTGGGGGCTGCTATGTGTTGTTTGGGGTGGTGTAAACGGCATCCAAGCATTTGAATCTTACAAATGAGATCGAAAACCTTCTCTCAAGTGGAGCCTTCCTGCTTCTAACAATACTAAAATCTGGACACCCCAACAATGAAGAAACTGCAGAAAGCATTTATTGGTCTCATTTAATCACTCATAACAGGGTCACATCCCAGCATGACTATCTCTACCTACCTCAGCGTTCAGCGATTCTCCCTGCCAGGTCATTCCTGTCCTGAGAGTCATAATGTTATTTTATGGGTGTTCTGAATCCGTCCTCTCTTCAAATGATTTTCCAGTATCGTTCCAGATTTCCCAATAGGCATTTGGCTTTCAGATTTACGATGATATTTAGGTTTTCATTTCAGCATTTGATGTTTTAATGCTAAGCTTTGGTAAGCGATTAAGATTCACATGTTTTGTGTCAGCAATTTTAAAATTACATTTAACAAATTCACATTGGAATAATGATGTGCTATTTAACTATTGAAAGCTCTCAGAGAATAATTTAAGTTCGTAAAACAAATGTCAAATACAAATGTATGAGTTAGGCACACAATTTTCCAGCAAAGATAAACTGGTAAATTATTGTGATGACAAAAAAAATAATTTAGCTTCAAATGTGGCCTCAAACTAATCAACTAAAAGGACGTCTAAGTGAAAAGTCGAAAATAATTTCTCGCTCCTCTATGAAGGTCCTTTCGTCAAAAGGCGATGCAATCGCCTTAAGAGTACTTAGTAATTCATTAAACAGAAAGGCGGAAATGAAGGGCATCATTCTCATCCCAACAAGAAAATGGAATTGTTATATTAGGTCAAAAATTACTACACTTCAAAAATGGAAGACATTTTAATGACTGCCAACTTTATGAAATTAAATCTGGATAATATGCTCAAGAACAGCTTGTTATTAGAAGAAAAGTTTGAAAGGGGTTGACCGGTAACTTAACGGAAGCTTTTAGAAATGAAACCAAGCTACATTACAAAGGCGTGTATAGTACTGGGTCAGTCCCTGGCTTATTGTATATCTTGCCGAAATTACACAAACCTGGTATACCTCTAAGACCGGTTCTCTCTGCATACAAAACTCATAACTATAAATTAGCTAAATATAGAGTTTCTCATGTGAATAAATGTGCCAAGAATGACTTTACATTAAGTATCTCATATGGCTTTTTTAAAGAACACTAAATTAGAGGGAAATGAATTAATGGTCAGTTTCGACATGTCTCTTTACACCAGCGTTCCGGAAAGTGAAACCATCAACTTTTTCCAAGAAATGGAAAAAGTTTATTGAATTGTTCATTAACAACACCTACTATTTATTGAGAATGGTTAGAACAATACCACGTTAACTTTAAACCTAAATTCTACCACTTTTTTATATCCAAGATTAAACAGCAAGCTAACCTGTTTCTGAAATATCATTACTGGAGTAGAACAAAAGAGCAATTAACCTTTTTAGATGTATTCGTTTCTCGACAAGGTACGGGTTTTAATATCACGGCCTACAGGCAACCGACAATTACTATTCTAGAGGTGAATTTCCCCACTGCTTGTTATAAGACTTTTAAAGTCAATACTATTAACACTTATTTTTTTAACTTTTGACTAACTAGTATACATATGAACTTTTTCATAAAGGAGTTTTTTTGTTTAATGACAATGGTTTTACAGACATGTTCTTTAACAAATTAAGAGTATTTTTAAACAGAATGTATACACAAATTCCAAGACTATTTGGTCCTAATAAGATAACATTTTTTTACAAGATGACGTTTTTGAATGACGAAACGAATGAATTATTAAAGAAAGAGATGAATTGAATTTTTCGCAAATATTTTACCGCAAGTCACCCCACCACTCATTTTCTGTAATAATTACAAAATTCAATATTGTGTCAATCTTTATGAAAAATTATCTATTTATGAATAGGGAATCATATACAACCATGACTGTCTAGGATACTTTCTAATGGATGTTTCGCTTCTCCTCTAATTAAAACTGTATTTAAGATTCCATGATCATAAGGGACCACTACAAGGAGATCTTAAATTAATGTTAATATTTTGATATTCCAAAACGATACTAAAAAAAGATTTTGGCTCTCACGTCGGCTTCGTTTGATATATATATATATATATATATATATATATATATATATATATATATATATATATATATATATATATATATATATATATATATAGTTAAGCGGGTCAATGTTTCGTCAGTTTCATGGGTCTTGTTTCAAGTGCCTTTGAGTACTGGATGCGACCAGTTACATAGAGCGTTGACGAAGTGTGGCATTCATATGTACGTTAGCGCTTCTTCCATTGATAATGGTATCATTAGCCAAGTCTATGGGGAGACTTTCAGAGACGTCCGTGAGAGAAAGGCAGAGTGGGTTGGAATAGCTCTACGAAAGTTTTTGATTATCTCTGTGTGATTTCTGGGCTGGAGATGGGTAAGTGTTATATTACTTTAGCCAAAGGGATGGCTTGTTTATTACCTGTATAGATGTCATATTTCATTTAGTCTATTGACTTTGTCTTTACAAGTGTGTATTCTTAATTGTGTGTTCTCCTTGTCTTTGTAACAGACGATTGCTGGCAAGGGAACCGAGAGTCCTAGGGGGACAGGGAGTCCCGTATGGAAGAGAGCTATTTGGTGTGTTTAATTACAGATTAAAGACACATTTTACATATTGGGGGTTTAACTAAGTTAGTTTGTCTGTGACTTGAGTTATTTTCTTTCCATTGTTAAATAAATGTTATATTTTTCCATATCTCTGACTCTCATTTGATGACCTATTAGAATGGGGAGAGGTTATGAGTCGAGAGAGAGAGAGAGAGAGAGAGAGAGGCTGTGCGGTGATCGCTTATATATATATATATATATATATATATATATATATATATATATATATATATATATATATATATATATATATATGTTACGAGATAAGAATCTCGTATTTTATATTTGGTATGCGTGAACCCAAAGCAGTAGGCAAAACTGATACACACACAATCTCTCTCTCTCTCTCTCTCTCTCTATTTCTCTCTCTCTCTTGCTCTAAGGCGATCACCGGCACAGCCTCTCTCTCTCTCTCTCTCTCTCGACTCATAACCTCCTCCCCATTCTAATAGGTCATCAAATGAGAGTCAGAGATATGGAAAAATATAACAATTTATTTAACAATGGAAAGAGAATAACTCAAGTCTCACAGACAAAACTAACTTAGTTTAAACCCCCATATGTAAAATGTCTTAATCTGTAATTACACACACCAAATAGCTCTCTTCCATACGGGACTCCCTGTCCCCCTAGGACTCTCGGTTCCCTTGCCAGATCGTCTGTTACCAAAGACAGAGAACACACAATTAAGTATACACACTTGTAAAGACAAAGTCAATAGACTAAAATGAAATATGGAACATCTATACAAGGTAATAACAAGCATCCCTTTGGTAATAAAGTAATATAACACTTACCCATCTCCAGCCCAGAAATCACACAGAGATAATCAAAAACTTTCGTAGAGCTATTCCCAACACTCTGCCTTTCTCTCACGGACGTCTCTGAAAGTCGTCCCCATAGACTTTGGCTAATGATACCATTATCAATGGAGAAGCGCTAACGTACTATGAATGCACACTTCGTCAACGCTCTATGTAACTGGTCGCATCCAGTTCTCAAAGGCACTTGAACAAGACCTCATGAACTGACGAACATTGACCCACCGCTTAACTATGCATTTTCATTTCACGCCATCCCGAGAAATCATTTATCAGCTTCCTCAGGTCATTGCCTCGGCTCTGTTCTCTGCAAAGTCACAGCACATCAAATTGACATATTAAATCATATTAATTATAACCCCTTTCATCTACTTTATATACATTAAACTTCAAATATCTTTAATAGTCAATTCACTCTACCTTGGATTCAATATGTTTTCATATGTGGTATACACTGACAAAAGCAGAGTTTTTTTAGTTGATAATCATTTCGTTACCCACTAGGCCACAAGTGAGTTATTAGTTGTTACCAATTCCGACTTTACAAATCACGCCGAACTCAGGTATTTGTAATTAACAAAGTCGTACGTTTACCACACGTAGCCATATTATGAATATTCATCACATCACCGTGATTCAAATACATGCATTAAGCTACAAATGCCCTTTAATATACAATTAGCTCTACCCCAGAATTAATATATTCTAATATATGTTAACCGAAGGGAATTTTTTTAGTTGAAAATAATTTTGTTTCTCGTAGATTTGAACTAGCACGCAGAGGAGAAATCAGGACTTAGTGACGTTATAGACGAGGCCAACAATTGAGGCTTGCATTCTCATGACCACTTATGGTCTTCAAATTTGTTGCCCAGATCAGGAAACAGTAGTCGTAACCTCTTGAATATCGTGTATGAATTTCCAAATGGCAAAGTGACCAGACAATTCTGTACACTAACCAGAGTCGCATTGCCAACGTCCAACCCAAACGTTCTTATAGGAATTTATGAATGGTGCAATTGCAAATCTGCCCCAAATTAAGAAGATATATTTAAATGGCATACCCAAGGTCACTGAACAACTTGATACCTATTTTGAAGTAATGCAATTAGCACCAATAGCTTGTTTAAAATTTAAATCAAATCAGCCCAAAAATAAGTTTACATCTTTTTTTTTGCTTCTTCTTCTTTTGGGGGGGGGGGCGGTTTATGTAGTTTTTTAAGAAAACCTGATTGGCCTATGTTTAAAGCCTATGTTAAGCTTAACCTCTGTGCCAAATTTTATACTGATTGGTTCC
Source organism: Macrobrachium nipponense (assembly GCF_015104395.2). Lineage (NCBI taxonomy): Eukaryota > Metazoa > Arthropoda > Malacostraca > Decapoda > Palaemonidae > Macrobrachium > Macrobrachium nipponense. The sequence continues at coordinate 41,929,002 of NC_061095.1, read as the reverse complement.
TCCCGTCCCTGTAGTTTCACTCGGAACAAACAGACAAACAAACAAACAGACCCGTTTTCCCGTTTATATAACGCACGCGCACACACACACACACACACACACACACACACACACACACACACACACACACACATATATATATATATATATATATATATATATATATATATATATATATATATATATATATATATTTGGGTGTGTATGTCTCTGTGTGTGTATGGGTGTGTGTGTTTATATGCGTTTGTATTTAGCTTGATTATTACTAAAAAAAGTAACGGATAATATATTTGACATCTCCAAATAAAGTGTTATGCAATATTATCGTCCAGAAAACGGAAGGATAATTTTAAATAAGAATTTTTATTATACAGATATTTCTTACACTCTGTGGGAATAGAAAATTCGATTCGAAATGAAACATTAAGCAATTTTATTGCGATGAAGAGAATACATTTGGTCTTTTGGGAAGATGGTAAACAACTCATTACTTCTTTAGCATGGAAAAGTTGTAACACTGCGAGTTTTCAGTGAAAATATATAAGGTGGAGGAAATCTCAGTAGGTTTTTTTTTAACAATAGCTATTTGACTGGGAACGCAATAACTTGAGTTACATGGGTTCATGTATAAGTATTTATAAATTTCTTATAATAAAATCTTCCTCGGTATCCTGGTTGTACGGACGTGAAACAGGTAACAAAGACCTGTGTAATAATATGTTGTGATACGAGTATATTTCGGTATATAAGATGCATGTATATGTGTACGAATAACTGGTGTGTATGCATACATGACTACTTACAACCTAGTGGTATAATAACATATGATTATACCATCAAATATTTTATATAAATTTAACCAATATCTGGGATATTTCAAGCACCATACTGACCGTAAGACCACATTAGTTTCCTTTATTTGAGAACAGGAAAGACATGCAAATCCTCTCATTAGATATATTCTGTCTTCTATTAAATAAAGATAACAGTCGTTCAGTGGTTCTTCATGAAGGCTAGTGATTTCTGCAATCTTATACTTTCATACTCCTGATAAATTTTAGTTAATAATTTAATTACTTTTCTATTGATCTTCCTCCTCAATCTTCATGTTACTAACTCTGTTCCATTCATTGAGAGAACCAGTAATTAACTCAGCTCCGCGGATTTAGTAGGGTAGTTAAGACGAACAAGCTCACTAGGCAAAAAACACATACATTCATGAAAGCACATGTACATGCATACCCGTGCACGCTCTTGCTCAGCAAGACCAAGAACAGCTCAGGAGTCCAAGCTGCCTTGAGTCTAGCGTTCCATCTTCACACTTACTGGGCTGAATTTCTCTGCTAGCCCTCTTACGCCGATTGGACGTATTAAACGTCGAGTCAAAATGTCTCCCGTATGCCGATTGGACGTATCATACGTCGGCTCAAAAAAGATTTTTTAAAAATTCGCGGAAAAATACTTATAGGCCTACCAGCCGAAAACTTTTGTATCACGCGCCTTGGGGGATGTCTGGGAGTTCACGGATCAAGGCGTTGTTTTGTTTACAATCGCTACGCAGGCGCGCAAGCGCGAATTTCTTTCTTATCGCACTAAAAGTATCAGTGACACATCTCAAAAATTATTTCGTCACTTTGACATAATTATTGCACCATTTTAAATTATCCTTTACATGAAGTATTATATATGAAAATGTGCGCAATTTCATGCACAATACAACTAAAAAATACTCATGATTGTAGTATTTTATCAATTTTGAAATATTTTCATATAAATAACGATAAGTGCAAAATTTCAACCTTCGGTCAACTTTGACTCTACAGAAATTGGTCGAGAAACGCAATTGTAAGCTAAAATTCTTATATTATAGTAATATTAAATCATTTGCCTTCATTTTGCAACAATTGGACGTCTCTAGCACAATATTTCGATTTATGGTGAATTTATGAAAAAACTTTTTCCTTACGTTCGTGCGATAACTCTTCCGATAAATTTTTTCGTGCGATTGTCCTAATGTTTGCACCCTTTTAAATTTGCCGTTACATAAGTTTTTATATATGGAAATGTGCGCAATTTCATGCACAATACAACAAAAACAACCCATGGTTGTAGCTTTTATCAGTTTTGAAATATTTTCATATAAATAACGTTAAGTGCAAAAATTTCAACTTTCGGTCAGCTTTGACTCTACCGCAAATGGTCGAAAAACGCAATTGTAAGCTAAAAATCTTATATTCTAGTAATAGTCCAATCATTTACCTTCATTTTGCAACGACTTGGAAGTCTCTAGCACAATATTTCGATTTATGGTGAATTTATGAAAAAAAAAAAATTACGTTCGCGCGGTAACCTCTTCCGAAAAAATCAGAATTTTTTGTGCGATTGTCGAAATGTTTGCACCATTTAAAATTAGCTGTTACATAAAGTTTTATATATGAAATGTGCGCAATTTCATGTAGAATACAACTAAAAATGATTGAAGGTTGTAGCTTTTCTCTTTTTTCGAAATATTTGCATATAAATCACGATAAATAGAAAAAAACCACGTTCGGTCAAATTTGACTCTACCGAAAATAGTTGAAAAACGCAATTGTAAGCTAAAACTCTTACGGCCTAGTAATATTCCGTCATTTTTCTTCATTTTGAAACAAATTTGAAGTCTCTAAAACAATATTGTGGATTTATGGTGAATTTTTGATATTTACCTTCACTCCGCGCGCCGATTCGCGGCCGCAAGTCTCCGAAATACGTACATGGCATTATCCTAATATTTGCTCCTTTTCATATTAGCCTTTTTATAGAGTTTCATATATCAAATGTGCGCAAATTCATGAAGAATACAATAAAAATAACTGAAGGTGTAGCTTTCTCCATCTTCGAAATATGTGCATATGAAAAAATAAAAATATATATTAAAATTTCGACATTCGGTCAAATTTAACTCGTCCGAAATGGTCGAAATCTGCAATTCTAATCTAAAACTCTTACAGTATCGTAATATTCAATCATTTGTCTTAATTTCGAAACAAATTGGAAGTCTCTAGAACATTATTTAGAATTACGGTGAATTTTTGAAAAAGAGTTTTTTTGCGTCCGCGCGTTACGAATTTGTACATCATTTTGTGATAATATTTTTCCGGTGTTGCTTTTATTGTTTTACAATGTATTATATATCAAAATGATCGCAATTTAGTGTACAATACAACGCAAAAAAAAGTAACTGGTTAGCTTTGACCGTTTTCTGCACAGCGTGATTTGAATACAATTATGTATGAATTTTTTTTTTTCGCTACCATATATCGCATTATTTACATATGATAATGATATTATTTTTCATTTCTGATGGTTGCATTCTAAACTTCAGGCAATGACAAAATAGGAGCCAAAAATGAACTCTTAATCTTCAAAAGTACGCGCGCTGTAATTTTTTGAAAAAATTATTTTTTCCACTTCCGCGCTCACTCCAAACCCAGGCCCCCGGCATACGGGAGACGTTTGATTTTTAGGGCTCCGGCGTAAGAGGGCTAGGCAACACTTCGTCAAGTTAATTAAGGGTAATTACCTTCGGGACTCTCACAAGGCGCTACGTCAAATTAATGCCTTACTGCTCTCTCTCTCTCTCTCTCTCTCTCTCTCTCTCTCTCTCTCTCTTGATCACTAATACTTGACCAGTTATTGAGGAGTTCGATGTCTTTATCCTGTAAAATTGATTAATGGAATGAAACTTGTATCTTTCTCTCTTATGATGAATCAAAATAGATAAAATATTTTACCAATATCCTTATGTAAAAAAAAAATCCTTCTTGAATGAGTAACAATCCTTATGTGTATAACAGGTCTTCTTATAAATGTGCTACTTTATAGATTATAATAAATTAGGATGGTCATGTTGTTCAATCCTTTTATAGCCCCAAAAAATCCTCTTTCAAGTCAGAAGAGGTTCGACCAGTGATTATCTTTGGAGGTCTTCGTTGTGAAAAAAAGAAAAAAATCTTTTCCTATTCCATTCATCTCGGCTAGTTACAGTCAACAGTTCCTCACACGGTTTGTTTTTCTCTATAACACCGTACTTTGCTTTGTGACCCGGCTTCATCTATTGTAAACACTAACCAGCTTTCATATCAGTAATATTGATGTCGAAAGATAAAACAAAAATTAAAGCACTTTTATTTTTACATTTTATCTATCGATATCTATATTTCTGAGATGAAATATAGAGAATAAGAGGCCTTATGCGGACTTGATGACTATATATATCTAACTGGCCGAGACGAATGGAATTACTGCCGGTCAGTCACACAAGCGACATAGTTAGTTTGTGACTGATCCTCCAGAAGGGGTCATGATTTGGGTTCCATCAGAGTCTCTCTCGTATTCTGACTGTTATGCATTTTAAATTCTCGTCTACTTCTGTCTGATGTTGGCGAGATTTTATTTTCATCAATTTGGTTTTCTTTTTACACGGAACGGTGGTTTATTCTTCACAGACTAATATTCTCGAAGCAATTATAAAAGATTTTTTTCATGCGCATTCAAGCGATCTTCCCCTCATGCTCCTCTCTCTTCATAATTCTTGCTTCCCTTTACATCCCATAGTAACATTTGTCTGTTTCTCTTTCACCTTCTTGTGTTATTTATGTTATTTTAATCCATGTTTTGTAAAGCTGATATCACTGAATAATCTGGGTTTGATGTAACTGCATCATTAAATGTAGTGCATTATATTTTACCCAAGTAGTTTGTGCTACGTTCTGGACCAGATTAATAACGATATGGTCTTTTATAGTATAAGATGGCCAGCACTCGAAAAACACAGACAATTTTGGATGAAATATCAACAGACTTTATTATTTCTGCAATAAATCAACAGCTTCATGCAAATAAAAACTCAATACATAGTGCAGCAGTACTATTATTATTATTATTATTATATTATTATTATTATTATTATTATTATTATTATTATTATATTATTATTATTATTATTATTATTATTATTATATGTTGTTATAATATTATTATTATTATTATTGAAATCGGTATGGGCACTAGGCCAGTACAGAAGAGAGGACTTAGATAATCATCAAAGAAGAGAAAAAGAAAGTCCTGTACAGAGGGAAAGTGAGAGAAGCGGTTCAAAAAAAAGAGACAAAAGATGTTTCTCTGAAGAAACAGAAGAGAGGCAAAGATGACCAAGCAGAAGACAAAAGACTGATCAACAATGGTGACAGGATTGTAAGGAAACAGCATTAAAAAACAAGTGCAAAGGGAGAATGTCATTAATTATACTAAATGCGATGAAATGAATGAATTAAGAAGGAAAGACAACCCCCTTGGTCTGTAATCCTTTTATTGTCACACTGAGGTAATAATTTGGAAATGTCTCATTAAGCAGTTGATGTTAGTATATAACATTTCTGTAAAGAAAATACTTCTGAATTCGACAGACACTTAGTCATTATACCCGACGTTAATGAAGAGCTAATGTTTAGATTCTCTCTCTCTCTCTCTCTCTCTCTCTCTCTCTCTCTCTCTCTCTCTCTGTCTGTCTCTCTCTCTCTGTCTCTCTCTCTCTCTCTCTCTCTCTCGTTCCAGAATCGCATTCGGAATGCAAAATCTAGTCCAGGGGATAATACCCAAGAATAGTTTCGGAAGATGCCATTTTCTTTCCAATGGAGGAACCAAGTTCATTACCATTTTGATGGCCTTTCCAACAAACGCCCTTGAATGACTTTGAGAATCAAAGGGGAATTTATACTGTGAAAGAGGAAGAAGCAGCGAAGTTATTATAGAATAAATGCTCAGGGGGTTTACGGAGTATCACAAATGACTGAACAAAATATATACCTGCATAGAAAAAGAAGGATTAAGGGATAACCCATAATCATAAGGTTTCTCTTGACCAACTATTATAACTAAAAGCAACTTAGAAATCTCAAATCTTTGCACTAATTGCAGTGATGATTCTTGCCTATCTATCGTACTTTTCTCTACAAAGCTGAATCTTTTCAACAATCAAATGAAATCTAAGATCAGCCGAAAATTGTTGACATATTCCAAAACTCAAGATTCTTCCTAATACCAGAACATATTAAGATCGAGACATCTCCGTCTGTTTTTCAATAATTTTCCCATAAGTAGAAAATGCGAAGTACAATATCATTCTTAGTTAAATATTGCACCTATAAATAAATAACCATATGAAGGTTTCAGTTAAAATGATTGGCGTACTAAAATAGTCCACAGTTTCGTTTTGTATATCGCTAACAACGAAGTAACGATAATGGAAGATATAATCTAATGTAAAATCTAAATTCTTTGTATTGCACCGACTATATCAATAAACATCTCAAATAAAGGGTATTTGGGGAGCCATGGGTACGCTGCTAATAGTCTGGGCAATTGCCTTTTGACTATTTTATTCCTTGAGAGCCATTTAGCTTGTGTCATTGCAATAAAACTCGTGCGGCACTCTCCATTTATGCAGAGTGCATTGTGGCTGATATAAGTCTCATTGGATTATTACTTATTAATCCCCAATCAGTGAAAACCGCTTCTCTCCAGTTACCTTTGATAGCAAAACTATTTATTTTTTATTTCTTTCTCCTGCGTTTTTCCTGTCTCCAGCTATCAGGTTGATTTCTCTTCCACCACTGTATTCAGACGTTTATTCATAGACTTAATTCCTTGCGGAATCTTACATATCAGTTAATTAACCGTCAAATATCAAGGGAAGATATTGTTTCAAATAATATGAGAAGTATCCTTTTCATATAGATATAAATTTAAATGATAAAGCTAGAAGTGATGTGAAAGTAAGAGATAAAATATTAGCAACTAGAAGATTATTTTCATCTTTAAACTAAATTTTATTACAACTAATTTATTCTAAAACAAATTTCATGCCATAACACAGATGAGCATTAACCAACGTGTCAGGACGTCAAGAGAAAATGTGAACCCGTAGAAAAAAAAGAAAAGAAAGAAAACGGAGCAGCTAACAGCCAGACAAGTGACGTGAACACTTCTCGAGGACTGACGTCAAATGCTTGAGGAGCTTCTCTCTCCAAAAGGGTCGTTCTGATAATGGCGTAACATGGGAGAAGAGAAACAGTTTTTTGCTGTTATGTTCGTCTGCTCCTTCGCAATTTTTTTCTTGACATCCCTCTAATCTTCTTCCCACCTTTACCCCTGTTCGGGGTCGCCGTTTTGAATGAGTCTCTTCCATCTACCTCTGTCCTGTGTCATTTCCTCCCGTATTCCCTTCTCCCTCATATCATCTCTAATGCAATCTCTCCTCCACCTGGTCTTAGGTCTTCCTCTCCTTCGTGTTCCATCCACCTCCACGTCCATCACTTCTCTTGCCATGTGTTGCTCTTCTCTTCTCATCAGGTGGCCATACCATCTTAACCTTTGGCTCTTGCACTTTCTTTGATGCTTCAGTGACCTTTACTGTACACCTAATATGTTCATTTCCTGACATATCTCTGATGATATGAATAAATAGGTGAATGGGAATTCTTAGCTTTTGCTTAATTATAAACATCACTATCATATCTCGAGCACCGAGTGAAGGGAAGGTCCTTAATTATGAGCGAAGCGAAGTCTGAATGGAAACAGGCTCATTTGTTTCAGACCGGCACTAACTACCCCTAACGCTGTTCAAATTGTAATATCTCCAAATGTATTGAAGATAAAAGAAAACATCTTTCGGCAGATAAAACCTTATATCTATAAATTTCATCCCATATAAGATTTATTCTAAAAATATCATAAATTCACATATAAATGATGTTTTAATTATTACGAGCAAAGCGAAGTCTTACTGGAAACGGGTTCATTTCTGGCAGCCTGGTACGGCCCACCCTAATGCTATTCAAATGATAATATCTCCAAAAGTATTGAAGATAAAAGGAAAATTTTTTTGGCAGATAAAACTTTACATCTTTAGATTTAGATTTAGATTTAAGCCTTCCTCGTCTTTTCCTACCCTGAGCTTCCATCAACACAGCATTCCTTCCCATTTGGTCTTCCTCCCTTCCCAGAAGGTGCCGGTACCACCTCTGTCTCCCCTCCTGCACTTTTACTTTTCTGTGAAAGAAATCTATTGTGGCGAACTTTGTTGTTCGGCAGCGCTCAGAATCTTAAAAAACTACTGAGCTAGAGTGCTGCAAATTGGGATTGATCATCCACCCTCTAATCATCAAACATACGAAGTTATAATTTCATTACGGTTAAAGATAGCCACAAACGGACTGTGGGGTAAATTTCGTTGGACATGGCTAAGAGTATTAGCGGCCGTGGTGGACACCACAATGTAGAGACAAAAACTTGTTTGATATTTCAACTACCTTTGTCGACGCTCTAATATTCTTATTATTCCTAATCCTACCTCCCTCGCAACTCAGACATCTATCTTAACATTCCCATTCCCGCTACGTCCATCTCTTCTAGTCCTCAATGTTGAAGCTAAAATGATTACCTCATAAATACCTGAATCTTCGCATCCATCAGCTCAGGGACCAATCGCCAAAAGGCGACTCCAAACTTATCACGCATTCCACATCACAATCATTCTCGATGGGTGGACGATGAGCTATGGCTCGTGCTGTTGTATAACATATCCGTACGGACTTTGGAGCAACCATATAAACAGTATATAAATACATAAATAATATATATATATATATATATATATATATATATATATATATATATATATATATATATATATATATATATATATATATATATATATATATATATATATATATATATATATATATATATAAGGCTTATATTCTAAAAGAAAAAAATCTACCAAAGGAGCAGAGTTTTTACTGTTAGCGTAATTACTATTTCCTCACACTTTTTGCGGGTTACATTTACCAGAGAATCACGAATATTAAATTTCTTGTACAAAGACCTCTCGGAAAGATCATACTCCTCCGTCTATGTAGTCGGTAACGGTAAGTAAATATTTCTTAGCCTCACCGAAGCAATTTATCATATATTTGATGCGATGCAGTTGTATCAGAACGTTGTGAAAAATGAGTCGAATTATATCATATCAAAGATGAAATTATTGTGAAAGGTTTAAGAAATTAAATGACGTTGAACTTCCCCTAAATACCAGTAAAAATAGAATGTAAGTTTTAAGAATCTTGACAGTAAAAATAGAATAATACTTAATACTTATTTTAACGCTCTTAGGAATTAGATGGAATATATTCTAAATTATTATCCAGAAAACAATCGGATAGATATCTCATGAACGGGTGCAGGGAAATAAAGACAGATAGTGGGTATAGTTAAACGTACAGTAACATTACCCATTGTTTCGTAGGCGACAAATGACATTCTAATCTTTATAGTGAATCAGACGACCCTGGAAAACAGCCACAGTCGCTGGGATGTGACACGATGCAGGATTAATGGTTCTGCAGAGACGTGACAGACAAACACAGAGTCACAACGGGGATTTGTAGGTCATTAGGTGCAGCAAATGAGACGAAGGAAGAGGTGCTAAGATGTTCCTGATGAAAAGAAAAATATGATGAAATGGTGATTGGAAAGAATATTTCATTTCCATGTTTATAGCTTCTATCGTTCTTACAATACACCACACACACACACAACAACACACATTAACTCACTCCATCTTCACTTCTGATCATGGACGGTTGATGTTTTTAGTAGTCTCTCTTTTTATTTACTGCTCTTTTTAATCTTTTTTTTTGGACTTTATTTTTTAAAATTGTGAATTCCTTGTAAATTTAAATGATTGCTTATAATATGTCTGTATTTTATTCACAGATTGATGATGCACAGAGATGTATGTGCGAAACGTATCGTAAGCAATAAACTTGGCCTTTTACATTTCGTATCATGGACTCCTTCTGGAAACTTTATTGTTGAATGTGGAACGCTGAAGCACCCTATGTATATATATATATATATATATATATATATATATATATATATATATATATATATATATATATATATATATATATATATATATCAAGAGACAGGAAGGCGACGGCCAGTAGGACACATCAACGTGAAGTTGAACCATAGGAAACGTTGTAATTCATTTTAATTCTTTATTTCCTACGTTTCGTAATATCATTATTACATCTTCAGGGAATCTGTTAGACAATAAATAAAATTATTTTAAAATTACTTTAAAATTAACTTTAAAATTACTCTAAAATTCAACATTTATAAATTACAACACAATTAAAAAAAAAACACATAAGAAAAAAAAAAGATCAAAGACCGCTAACGAACCTTATGCAGAGAAGGAAAGAGACAGAATGATAATACATAAATAAAAGTTAGCTCAGGTACAGTTTAAAATCATAAAAACAAGAACTATAGTAATTGGATCCTAGACCAGTAAAAGTTTTCTTTCTAAAAACAGATGTATTAAAAGAGCCATTATCCCTAGTGACAAGAACGTCTAGGAAAGGTAATTGATTGTTCACCTCTTTATCCATGGTAAAATTAATGCTACTATGTTTAGTATTAACATTTGCTGGTCTAGGATCCAATTACTATAGTTCTTGTTTTTTATGATATTAAACTAAACTATTTTTACTCTCTCTTCAGGGGCGGGCGTTTTTTTTTTTTATTACATCGAACTGGCAATCCTTCCACCAAGAAATTAGTTTCCTTTCTGGATATTTTACGAATAATTGCTTCCCACAGACTTTGTTTTATTAAAAGCTCCGTTTGTTTCTTAACAAACAATTCGCTAATGTCGCCAAACCCTGTACAGTACCAAAATTAGCTTTTTATGCCAAATTCCCGTTTTTACATGACGGCTCCTTTCGGAAAAAGTTTGCACATATTGTTCATAAACATTATGGTGCCATAAAATCTGAAATTAACTCTAATAAAACCACGAACAATCGGTTCCTTTTTCAGATATAAAGATCGATTGGACCCTCTTTTGACCTCCAACGTGGTCGGAAGTAAACTTGCCCTAAGTGTACAACTCTGGGACAAATATCGGATCCACGAGGAGGTTACTGCGGGTCAGAATCGATTCTCATCGGGGATTAAGTTTCCGTACTGGCTGCAGGCTCTCCAAACCCGAACATTCTATTATAAGAAACCATTCACAAAACCTTAAAATATATATAGAAAGAAGCAATTTCCGAATCATAGGCCAAACAATCAATGCATATGAACTGCCTATCCTAGAATCGTTATTTATTAAACAACCTGTTCCCCACTTAAATACCCAGACCTCCTCCACACAACTGTACCTGATGCTAACTTTTATTTATGGATATTTTATTTCTGTCTCTTACCTTCTCTGCACAAGGTTGGTTAACGGTCTTTGGTCTTTTTTTGTTTGTTTCTGTGTTTTTTTTAAATTGTGTTGTAATTTATAAATGTGGAATTCTAGTTTAATTTTCAAAGTAATTTTAAAGTAAATTTAAAGTAATTTTATTTATTGTCTAACAGATTCCTTGAAGACGTAATAATGATATTACGAAACGTGGGAAATAAAGACATAAAATGAAATACAACGTTTCCAATGGTCCACCTTCACGCTGATATATATATATATATATATATATATATATATATATATATATATATATATATATATATATATATATATATATCATATATATATATATATATATATATATATATATATATATATATATATATATATATATATATATATATATATATATATATATATATGAGACAAATTCCACAAAGAAAAAGTGAAAGAATAGAATACCGCGGTTAGGCCTTTCGACTTTTCGTCTTTTACTAGGCAGACTGATATAAATATGAAGATAAGTTTACAAAGAAATCTCATATAAATGACAGATAGGAATTATAAAGGAAAATATGTACCTGGAATCCAACATACCTGTAGAATTAGTTGACCTGTTCAAAATATGGTTACGAATTCAAGAGGTTTACAAAAGATTAATCCCTCGGAAGAAGGGATAAGACAATTAAAAGATTATACAGGGAGGTGACCGACCACCAAAAATGTCATAAAAGTATCATTCAATAAATCTTATTTTGGTAAACAATAAATTCTTTTGAAAATTGAGCATTTTAACTAAAAATATATCAAAACATACATACACAGAAATTATCTATAAGGTAGCTAATTTGTAATTAAGTCAGTGATTGTATATTTATACAACATTCTTTTAAACATTTTACCTAATTACAAGTTAGTTACCTTATAGATAATTTTTCTGCAGCTGTATTCCTGATAAGAAATTTTTAAAAGTTAATATTTTTATCAAAATTATGGTTTACTGAAATGAGGTTTATTGACTTGTAATTTCATAAAAAAATTTAGTGATCAGTCACCTCTATATATAGTCGTTTTTTTAATTGTCTTGTCGCTGGTTCCTACCAATGTTCCTTAAATGGAACATGATTTTCTGACCATTATATTTCAATAAGAAATATATTTTTAATTTTTTTTCTATTTCCGGGGCATTGGTCAAAATAAATTTTTTTTTCAGAAAGTATTTAAACACTTCCAATTTGAAATCATTCCTTTCACCAAGATTTCAAAAATGTAAAATTTCAATTTTAAATGCCTTGTATTTATTGTGATGAAAATGTAATATTTCTTTACCATTGTGTGTAGAATAACATGCCATGACACAATATACAATTTTGTGTCATTTTGTGTATGATTATATTAAAACAAAATTTATGTTCCATTTAGGGAACATTGGATGGTTACAATACCGAATTTATGGCTACTGCAAAGTTACCAAAGTAACTACAATGCAAGATGCACTAGATATGGCCGAGTCTTCTAATAACATAGTGAAAGTCGTGGTACTGCCTCCAGCTGCGGGGGATTCTGATGATCAAGATGACCCAGAGGAACAACATGAACCAGCAGGACTAATAGAAATTGAAGAAGAAATTGAAAGTGATACTGATGAATGTGAAGAATCGGTTACAGAAAAACAAAAAGGAAAACTTCCTAAGTGGAAAAAGAATTCTGCCTTCGATAAGACTCTTCCTTCTGCTGATATCCTTTTACCAGATGATTTGCTACTAGATGATTCTTCACCATATACAATTTGGAGAAACCGGTATTTTCAGACTAGATAGTAACTTACATTATAGACCAAACAAAATAAACTCTTTGCAAATGGTGATCACAACAATCCTTATTTTGAAGTCCCAGAAAAAAAAAGGGAGAAACCTTCTGGGTATATTGTTATTGCCAGGCTACCATTCCTTACCTGAGCAGCAGCATTACAGGGTCGGAACACAGCCAGATTTTGGGGTACCTTGGTGTCCAATTCAATGAGTAAAAACAGGTTTCTGAAATAAAGAGAAACATGCATTTTCCTTGAGCAAAGAAAATAAGATGAGCAAGATTTCTCCAATATATAACATCATAAATGATCGACTGATCAGTT
>NC_061095.1:41893063-41908063 GCF_015104395.2 Macrobrachium nipponense | reverse complement strand
TAAAATTTACGATTATCTTGTAAAAGAGGCCCCACAAGGGCTTGTAAACAGTCATTTTCAACTTTTTGTGGAAGGTTGAGAAAATTTATTCGATTTTTTTCTTCACCACCACGTGCATTTGCATATCTTTCTCTTTCTATGGTGTTTTATTTTCGTATATTGGCCCACCTCAAAGTTTACCCATCCACTAAGGGTTTTAAAAAGAAACAAATCAATAAATTCCTTTTCATACTGAAGCAATTGATAGTATCATTGATGTGTTATGTAACTGATGTTAGGATAGTGGCACATTAATATTCTGCATTCATGTATATACTATTCACTGACTTGGAGATTTTACCTCTAAGGATCGCTTGTAGATTATTTCTACATTTCAATGAGCAACTGCAATAACTTTCGTAGAAAAGACGACATGCTTGGTTTTAAGGTCATAATATTCTCATTCTTTATCTCAGAATCATTCTCGTTTAATTTTACAATATTTTCTCAGATATTCAGGAATTATTATTACTATATACAAACGGTGAAAGTATCCTCGCTATGTTGCACTTCAACTAACGCAAAATTATGCAAGAGTATATTTCCTTCCTCTTTCATAAGCTTTCCTTCAAGAATATCGCACGCAGAAGAAAAGAATCTCTCTCAGGCTGACATAATAACATCCTTGTCTAAGTTAAGCTCCGTTATTTCTTTATTTTTTTTTTATTTTTTTTTCGCTGCTTCTGGCGACCCTCAAATCCTTTTACGACGCAGTGGTATGCCTTTCATGACGGTTGCAGGGACATTAAACCTGCAGATTGTGACTATTCTATCGTAGATGCCTTGTTCCTTGGTCGTTAACTGCGCCATAAAGTTTATTCTCATCTGCCAACTACGACGCAGTGCTCCATGTGACTTTGGGCGATTTATCAGCTGAAGTTTGGCTTATTTATTCCATTGTCTCTCACAAAATATTTGACGAAGGTTATCTAGTAATCCTTTTTAGTCTATTACTTTCGATTTGTATGCTTTCAGAACAATAAATTTTTTGTATTCCACTGAGAAAGAGATTCTGAGAAATTCCGAGGGACCGACGATGGATCAACATGTGCGTGATGAAATACTTTTGAGAGGCAAAATGAGTGACCCTTTCAGTTACGTATCATTCAGACTGGGAATTATAAACATCTCGAGAAAGGGGCCTTGAAGCAAAAAAAAAATAATAGTGAATAAAAAATAAAATAAGCCCAATTTTAAAACATTTCCAAAAATGTTTTAAAATTGTGTCGCTAATTTAAAATTCGGTCGCTAATTTTTATTACTCCAGGCAACAATATCGAAATATTAATTTGTCATTAGTTACAATTATTTATATAGTAGTTTGCTGAAATGATGTAAATCATGACAAGCGCATAACATGTAAAAAGGCGTCGCGGGATGGTAGTGAGGAAAACTGCATCAGAAGTGCGTGGGTCACTGGGTATCGTTCCTAATGTTGGACCATGAAATCAAGTCCTTGTTTGAACTGCGCACGTCAAGTTGCCCTATCATCAATACCGGGAGCTAAGTTAAGCTCTTCTCATATTACGGAAAATAGGAATGTTTTTCTGGAATTTAAGAAATATTTACCAAACATTCATAATTCAAGGATACCCGTAGGAATAACTTAACAATAATCCGTGGCCTTGTACATCATGTGAATTCGTAACATTCAAGTGGTGTTATGGAAGCAATCCAAAAGGAAAAAAGTCACTTAAAAGCAATTTATATTTTCAGTAAATTATTACTTGAATGTTGGGATTACTTATATATTCAGACGTTATTCCCTTCCTCAATTAATAGCACACTTGAAAATTGAGAACTTGAAGAACTGCCTAAGAATCCCAGTCTGGATATACAGAGATGGGCTAATACTTGCTAGCACTTGGAGTTTGTCAAAGTCGATTATTATCATTATTATTATTATTATTTGTAAATAGTCTTCTCTATTTTTCTAATAATAGCTTTCTCTCTGCTATTACAACTGGCGAGTTATTGCGCCGATATTACTCATCAGGAGGAGTCAATTTCAGTGTTAATGGTTATAAATTTATTTATTTGTCACAGTAAATGAACAAAATAGGTCTAAATATAAGTTAATCTAGTGGCCAACGTTTCTCTCGGTATCATCCGAGTATGATCACGGCAGTGGGGTCGGAGCAGACTGTTGGTGCTGTCAAGATCTACTCAATATATAGCGGCAGGTCAGCAGGGGGGTCAACCGCTAGCTGCGTTTTCATTGGCCGGTGGCGCAATGCGCTCCGCCATTGGTTTGAAGGAAGTTTTCTTCAAGACGCTTCTGGTCGTTGAAGGTCGCGAACGTTGCAGATAAGCAGACCGTCGAGGGTTGGGGCAAGGCTTCCCTGGGCGTTGTGTCACGAGGCTAGCGATGTCATTGGCTGCTGGTGGCTGCTAGTCTCATCTGGTATTCTTTGATCGGGGGTGTCGCTCGGTCTGGTATTACTTGTATTGTTTATACACATAGGTCTCCTTAAGTTGGTGGGGAGGAAGAGCACTTCCTGCGTCATATTCATTGAGGGCTTCTCTTGCTGTATGAGGAGTGCCTCGAGGAGTCGCAAGTGCCGCTGGTCAGGAGCCCTATTATCTTTATATTCTCGATAATATCGTCGCGGGAGATAGCTTCCTGGTGTCTGTCATATATGGTTTTTAATCACTCCTTCTTGTACGTGGCAGGAAATCCTCTTGGACAGTTTCATAGAAGTCATACCAACGTAAGAGCCGGGGCATCCACGGACGGGGCATAAGAATTGGTAGGACTACATTCGACTGTTTCAAGAGGTCTTTTGCTGGGGGGGTCGGGTTGTTCTTCATAATAAGTCCCGGGTACGTCGATTTTGTAAATAAATTACAATTCGTTCGAGTTCTTTGTCGGCTTCGGTAGGGGTCACATTCTCTTTGATTATTTTTCTCAACGCATCTTCGTCCTCACGGTGACGTGCGTGCATTCTTGCTTTGTAATACAGCTTGATCTTCTCATTGGGGGTGGGGCTGCGGTCTCTCACCTCTCGCCGCACCACCGATCCAGCGCTGTTCGGATTCTTTATCAACAAGTCGATTCGGATACCCGTTATTAACGAGCATCTGAGTGACTCGGTCGAGTTCTTGTGAGTGTCCTGCCAGGAAGAACAGTGAGTAAGGGCCCTCCGAATGTAGGAAATGACTGTGGTGTTCTTGAACCGCGCGGGCATTCGCTGTCGCCATTCAGGCAAAGTCCTAGGTTTGTTTCCTTCAGTTTCTTCTTGAGCTCTCCCCTCTGTAGCCAATGCCATGTTTAATCGCTGGCTAGTTCTTTAGTCTATCTCATGTATTGTTCATGTATTGGTTGTTGTGCCATTCCTCTGTTCTGTTGGTCATTCTCTTGTCTCTTTATATTTCACGGTCTTCGTCTACTTTTATCAGTCCTTCTTCCATGCACTCCTGAGCCACTAGTCTTTCACTTGCTTTCAGATATTGCCCCAGTGCTCTGTTCGCGATGTTGACGCAGTCCTCTATGCTTAGTAGTCCTCTCCCTCCTTCCTTTCGTGTTATGTATAGGCTGTCCGTATTTGCTCTTGGGTGTAGTGGTTTGTGTACTCTCATGTTTCGTAGTTTTCTGGTCTATGCTGCGGAGTTCTGCCTTCGTGTATTCCAATATTCCTGCGCTGTATCTGATACTGGTACTGTATGGCTTTTATCATATTTCCGGCGTTGAGTTTTGTCTTGAGTATCGCCTTGAGTCTCTGCATATATTCTTTCCTAATCGTGTCCTTCATCTCTTGATGTTTTATATCCCCTCCTTCCATTATTCCCAGGTATTTGTATCCCGTCTCATCTACGTCTTGATGTTGCTCCCTTCTGGTAGCTTTATCCCTTCAGTCCTTGTTACTTTGGCCCTTTTTTATTATTATTATTATTATTATATTATTATTAAATTATTATTATTATTATTATTATTATTATTATTATGTACTAAAGTAAATGACATTTCACTGATTTGACGAGCAGACTTCCCCAGGATAAAGTGCTCATCCATAAAACAGATAAAATAGAGCTTTGAGAGGAAAGAAAAGAAGTAAATGATTTTGTTGATGAAGTGAAAAAATAACAGTCAGCCCAACATTAAGACGATACACAAAACACATGTCATAGAACTGTCAGAAAAATACTTATGGCATATAAGTAGAAAGCTAAAAGGACAACAAACTTTCTGCTTCCATCGTGAGATGTCAGTAGCAGAAGCTCCTCAAATACTTGATGTCAGCTCTCATTAGAAGTCCTGTCTTGCGTGTGACAGAGGCGCGGTTCCATTCTCTGTGTGTGTGTGTGTGTGTGAGTGTGTGTGTGTGTGTGTTTTTTATTCCAGAAATACTCATAAAAATTTATGACTTTTATTGTGTGGACCTTTCTTTGGTTTACCTATTTCTCTTGATCCCGGTTTGCCTGAATGAGTGTTCAGTAATAATAATAATAATAATAATAATAATAATAATAATAATAATAACTAATATAATCAATAATAATAAATAAAATGAAGTGGTGGAGTCACTGGTTTAGGTTTTTGATCCGTTCTATTGTTTTGAGAGGTTTAGTTAAAATGAACAAAAGTACTTTACTCTTGAAGAAAGTTACAACTACTCAGCGGTCCCTGATGGGGGGGGCGTGGCTAAAGAGAAGGTTTAGTTTATCGAGATCTATGAATGTAGATAACGATAAATGCCCCACAATCAATAATCCATCATGTCACGATTTGTTATACATTGAGGCACTGTAAGAAGTATGATTTCATTGAGAAGTATCTTCTTTTGACGTTAAGAAGCCGGACTAGTAAATTTTTTTTTTTTTTTTTTTTTTTTTTTTATTTACATAAGATATAAAAGAATGGAAAATGAAGTTAGGCAATAACAGAAAGATATCCTTGAAACAACAAAATTATGATTTAAGATTTTAATACGAAATATCTTATGTGCACCTCTCATTCATTATATAAGAGCTGCAAAAACCAAAGATAAGCGCTTTATGAAAGTGCGCAGCTGGGAATTCAAATGTTTTAGGATGGGAACAAATAAAAAACTTTCGATGGAAACAAATAAAAGTTCTGTTGACTTTTTACTCCAACTCTCACGCAAAAGTTTTAATGACGAGCCTTCAGTTCAGATTGTGATCAGTAGACAGATTTTTATGCTTTATACATTTTAGTTCATATCTTCCATCATATTGCCGGAAAGCTATAGTTTATCTTTTAAAAGAAGTCGAAAGTGATCATGGAGGGAGACACTCAAAACATTAACGTTATCAATTCTAGAAGCTTTTTCTTAATATGTCAATGTAAATGGCAGAGGTGCCCCAGTATAGGTAAAATTAGCAAAACAACAAGAGGATTAACAAGGGCCGTTTTATACTTACCCCTTGTGAAGTCTGGTAGCTGAGCTGTTAGTCTTCTTCTTTTCTCCCGTTTTCCCTACATTAAAGGGTCGGTTGCCTGATCTACCTTATTCCTTACAAACACCAGCCTTGGTTTATTGTTTGGAAAGGGTTTTTTACGACAGCATGCCATTGCTTTAATCAACCACAGTTATTGGCTGTGGGCTTCGCCTTTGACTACAGAGTCCACCTGCAAGGCAGCGGTTTCCACAGTTATTGGCAGTGGACCTAGCCTTTCACTAAAAGTAAGATTGCAATCATTACACCCCTACCAAAGGGTTAAACACTTGAAAGAGGTAACCTAAGCTAAATTCTCAGTTGTTCAGAAATGTCAGGCTAGTTCAAGAAATGCTCACTAAAATGACCAAGTTCATGATATCTGTAAGTTTATAGTGGATATAATGAAATTCGCAATTCCACTACTGCACGCATAAATAATGTCCTTTTTCACAAAAGAAAGTAAAAATCTATACCAGGAAGAAATTGTATAACGTTTTTATCCCAATTGGAAAGCTTTTCCTCTCATGCAGTGAAAGCTGAATATGTTATTTTTCAAGTGTCACCAAATATAAATAAAATAAGTACATGTCTTTCAGGAGCTAAAATTTTTCAAAAGTTTTTACTGTTAATTGACTGGAAGAATGCAGCGCGTTCAACTGAAAGACAAAGATATTTCTTTCAACATAAGCTTAACGTTTCATAAATGCAATAAAACACAGCCAGAGTGAAAGCTTATTTTCTGTGCCGTAAGTAATAGAGGAAAAGGGAAGGTGAAAACTGTACTATATCTGAATTCAAAGAGAAAGGTTGATTAAGTGTCAACAAAAAAAATGGAATGGCGTCAGAAAATCTATGAATATAAGGTCATCGCACTTGAAAAGACGCTATTTATCACTTTAAACTTGCAGAATGACGGATGGGTATCAGGGCACATTTTCCATTTATTTAGAAATATTCACGAAGATGCACAACACCTAGAGAACGGAAAGCCCTGGTTGTGGAATTGTTTACAGGGTAATAAACATTCTGGCGCAAACTGACAGAATTGGAGATTCAGGTCATTTATTATTTTTTGTTCGGATTTCTTTAAAGATAGACCTTGTATTGTGCGCAACATTGATTAAATTTTTACTTGTCTTTGTAATACAGTGACATTCACTATATATATATATATAATATATATATATATATATATCTATATATATATATATATATAATATAATATATATATATATATATATATATATATATATATATATATATATATATAAAGAGAGAGAGAGAGAGAGAGTAAATTCAATCAAATCATGTGAATTACTGGAAAGAGGGTTGGTGGAATAACAAACCAAATATTTCCCCTTAGAATTCTCCCTTCCAGATTCCAGACTTGTTTGACACTATTTTTTGGAGCACCTTTTATTCCTTCAAAGCAAGAACAAGACTGAATTAAAAAAATAGATTCCAGTTAAAAGATATTCTGACTAAAGGTTAGACGGGCCAAAAGAAATACTTCGAAATATTTTTTCGCCTCCTATTCCTGGCATGTAAATGTCTTCACAAAATTCAGCATGACTCGAATTTGAAAGTCAAGGAAGCGGATGTCACAATATTTGCGTAACCAGCAAATATACAGAGAGAGAGAGAGAGAGGAGAGAGAGAGAGAGAAGAGAGAGAGAGAGAGAGAGAGATAATGGTTTATATTAAAAAATCTTCGTTTCAACAATTAACTAAAATGGGTTTTCCATTTTGTGAGGTTCCAGGAAGCGACCAAGTCGTATTTCCTGTCCTACAATTAAATTAACTTCCATGAGGACTCTCACACTGATCTCAGAAGGGTTCGTGTGTAGGACGATTCTAGCCTAGAGGTGAACCAAAGAATTTCCCATCACTAACGAGAAGGCCGGAGAGCTAAACACAAACACACATATGTACATACCACACACATATGTATGTATGCATTATATATATATATATATATATATATATATATATGATATATATATATATATATGATAAATATATATATAGTATATATATACATATGCCGCTTCATCACGAGGAATGGGCTGCGTGCCAACTGGGCTTACATCAACCAGCAGAACATGCTTTGCTTCCCATGAGAGAGAGAGAGCGAGAGAGAGAGAGAGAGAGAGAGAGAGAGAGAGAGAAGAATTCCGATAAATTATTTTCAAGAAATGTTTTCATTACTAACAGATTCTTTCAATGGCAACCATGAAGATTTATCTATCTCGAAAAAAGATGATGTTTTGAAAGCTACCAATGCCAATAAATTGCCAATTTCTGCTTGAAAAAGAAGGATGTATGGGTGATATTCGTCTGTGTATGAACGAACCGAACCAACTCAATTTCCCTCGCATAGCTTTTCTGCAAACGTGCCAAATATTTCCCGGAACAGAAATTTACTTATGAAAGTGATTGCAAAGAAACACTTAAATTACTGGTATCACAAAGCACATGGGCACTTTCCATTTGAATGTCTTGGTCTCGAACTTTCCTTCGAGATGGCCAGTTGTATAACTGGTGATCAGCTTTTGGTAGTGAATGATAAAAAAATTTATATATTTTTCTCTTATCTTATGAAAAATATTTTAATTTAATAACAACATTGACTCGGTTATATGACTAACTATACTCTGTGTTTTTTTTCCATCTGTCCACCCGCCTGTGGTGTTTGAGTATGGTAACACTGCGTCCCGGGCTTTAGATAGTTACGCTATGTGTAAGTTTTAGGTAAATAAGAGGATATCTGGGTTTACATTTGCAACTGAGAAGTGTTTTAATAAGTTACTGTATGCGAATTACACCGTTAATATTCGAAATAGGATATTGTTATTATTGTTGAATGTAAGCTGCCTTTTCGGGGTTACCATACACAAACACCACAAGCGGGTGGACAGATGGAAAAAAAACCCAGTGTAGATTTTCAATTATTTAGGTTATTAAAAGAAACGCTTTCGTCTAGAAATGCACCTATAGCATCTCGTTACGAGCGAAGCGAAGTCGTTATTGAAAACAATCTCATTTCTGGCGGTCCGGCCCGGCCCTAACACTATTCAAATCCTAATATATCCAAAAGTATTAAAGCTAAAAGAAAACTTCTTTTAGCAGATAAAAACTTGCGTCTTTAAATTTCATCCCATATCTGATTTATTTTTAAAATGTCATAAATTCACATATAAATGGTGTTTTAGTCATTGAATTATGATTTTCTCAAAATTGATGATGTCAGCACCAAATTAGATAGTTTTCTCGAATACTAGACTTAGTTAAACTGTCTTCTCAACTTCGTTATAAAGAATCACTTCGCATTGTATCATTTGTCATATCATTAGCAGCTCCATGTTGGAAGACTATTTGAAATGCAAGTAAACGGTAACGTTAATGTAACAGAGAGGTCAGAGATACCTCTTCTGGGTTTCACAGACAGTGCAAGCACGTTTTTGGGTAAAAACTCTGTAACGAACACTCTCGCTTCAGTATGAGATTTTGGCATAGAGTATTACACCCAGTGCCGTAATTTATAAGAGTATCATGAATCATTAATTGTGAAGAATAAAGACACTTGTCCTTGTACCAAGAGGCAAAACATTATTAGCCAGAAACGGATAAGAACACAACGTATAAGAAAGGTCCGCCTACCCTCTCCCGCCACCTCACCCCCCTCCATCTTCCTACCCTCTCCGTTCTTCCCTCACCTGCCCTCCCACTCCCTTTCCTCTCTGAAAGTTGCTTCAATTTAAACTTATTTTGTATGACTTTTTTTTCTATCTGTTTGATAAATTTTACCATTGTTCTATGTATCTTATGATCCACTCGGTTCTTCCGAGTTGATGTGATAAGTTGATGTGATTAAGTATTCATAACAAGGCTACATTGGTCAAACGCTCGAATCGGCTAACATGGTTGAGGGGGTTTCATATCGATTCTAAAGTTACGAAAACACCTAGATCCACGGTGATTTGTAATGGTCAGAATCGATATAAACTTATAGCCTCTCTGCTGCCCCAGACTCGATAGCGTCACTATCCATTCTGATTTCGTTTCCCGTCCACTAGACGGTGGTTTCAAAATCCCATGGGGGGACGAAATTATTATCAACTAAAAAATCCCCTTCGGTACATATATGAAAATATATCTATTCCGAGGTAGAGCGAATTAGATATTAAAGAAATTTTGTAGCTCGAATGATTTATATGAATCACAGTGATGTTATAAGTATGCATAACAAGGCGGACGTTGGTCAAACGTTTCGGGAATCGGCTAAACATGGTTTAGGGGTTCTTCTGATGATGACTCTGAAACCATTCGTGTCCCTCTTCTTATGGAATAATGTTTGTAATAACTGTATTTATTTGTTTTTTCTCTCTCAAACAGTATGCAATTCAGAACAAGTAATCCTCTACTCAGATGTATTTACAGACTTTCGATAAAATAAGACCTAAGAATTTACTGAAGGCATTAGGAGATATAGTAATTAGTGAAAGTTCAAAGAGCAATTGGAGTGTTCGACTATTCGTCAATCTACTGTATTGCATCTTGAGAGAGAGAGAGAGAGAGAGAGAGAGAGATGAGAGAGAGAGAGAGAGAGAGAGAGAGTTCTGTTCCGCAGGACTGTATAGGTCTTGAATAATTTACGCTAAGACTGCTCCGAGGTCGGTGATCCCAACAACAATAAATTCGTTCTTATCCTGAAGTCCTTTGTCTAAAGGTAACCATCACTCCTTGCACCCTGTCCGGTAGGACCTTAGCAGTAAAATGTATTTGAGAAACTTCTCATCTTCGAAAAACCATGCTCCTTCGGAAATCTCCATCACCTCGATTGATCAAGCACATTTTGCAATGAAAATCATTCGGTACACTTACCAGTATTAAAGATGGAAGACAAGACGAAGAATCATAATAGAGAAAGCATCCGCAAATCCCTCTCCATCATTAAGATTTTCTGCCTCGTGGAATTTGATATTGTCCGCTGCAGCTGGACTCGACCTTTGCCGGAAATGAAAATGGAAATGTGCCTTTTGCCATTCCATTAATACTCCAGGGGATAAGATACTGTCATTAAATTTTGGCCAATCTAGTTCATGGTTAAATGGGTTAACCCAAGGCGAGTTAGAGAGCGGTGGCTGAAGTTATTACTACGGTCGTGCTTTGATTAAACTCAGTTACTATTAAATGATTTCGGCTCATTGTTTTTAAAATTAATCAAATTGAAATAAATTAAGTCACTTTGTTTAATCTCACCTTCAAAGTGTGCGATTCGGTTCTCTGACCTGGTAGTTAGGGTTTTCATTTTAGCTTTATTTCGAATTAAAGGCTTCGTAATGACGAGCTTGTCCAAAAAGTCTGAAATAAAATAGAAGTAAAACAGAATTTGCTTTATTAACTGATGTAATTAAGGACTATTAATTAAAGTATAAGGAACTTTAATTTTTTTATATGAACTGTTAGCCTCGATATTAATTTTCATATAAAAGAGGCTGAGATGAGTTTGGTATTTCGTTGTGTATGTTCCACAACTAATGCATGTCTTCATTTCTATTTGTGTTCCTTTTATTGCAAAAGTAGAATTAAAAAATGTATTGGATCAGATTATCTGTGATGACTTTGAGAAGAATTCATTTGAAGGATGCAATGATTGACAAAATTTCCTCAGGTTATGCACAGCCAATCTAACAAGTTGCATCTTGAACAGTTTCAGAAAACACTGTTTACATTCATGAACCATTATCCAGGCAAATATGGTCAAGTTAATAGACTTACAATCGAAATAAAATAATAATAAAAAAAACTACCAAAATGATTACCTACCTATCCAATGTTTAACAAGACCTTTTAAAATCATTCATAAAACCTTCGATGTAGCGAACGTGTCGCTGGAATGCAACTGGAAATGTTCCAGTGATTACAGACTTCTAGAAAGGGAAAGTTTCTCTGGTTTTCACTCCCTGGATGGAAAAATATCGCTCAGGTGGCGATGGGCAACGAAATGTTGAGGCTTAAATGAAGTTTTATTGCTCGAACTTCGTGGCCGAAAGGCAGAACCAATCACCGATTGAAATGGAATATGATACCAGGAAGTTATCTCTACCTGACAAGTCAAATTGTCTGGGTAACCAAATATCTTTCCATCTTGTTAGAGGTCATATGAATAACTTAATAATAAAACAACGACATACCAGGGATTCATATATATCATATATATATATTATATATTTATATATATATATATATTATATTATATATATAATATATACTAGATATATATCGATATACTTATATATAATATATATAGATAGATTAGATTATTATATATAATAGATATATATATATATCTATTATATAATATATATAATATATATATAATAATATAGATATATATACAATATAATATATATTAATATATTCTATATCATATATAATATATATATATATATATATATAGATATATATATATATATATATATATATATATATATATATATATATATATATATATATATATATATATATCTTATATATATATATTAATATAGATATAGATATATATATACTATAGATATATATATATCTATATATATGATATAGAATAATATATATATATATATATATATTATATATATATATATATATATATGATATATATAGATATAATATAATATATATATATATTATATAACTTATATATATATATATATATTAATATAATATAGATATTATAAAAATAAAAATATATATTTATATATATAATATTATATATATATATTATATATATTATATGATATATATATATATATATATATATATATATATATATACATATATATATAGGAGATATATATTATTATATATATATATATATATTATATATATATATATATCTATATATACCTTAATATATATATAATATTATATATAGATATAGATATTATTATATTATATATATATATATATATATATATCTATATATATATATATATATATATATATATGGTGCGTGTGGGCGAGTGTATTCGCAGAAATTTTCTAGCATTAAAAAAACAAAGTTAATGGGAGTAAGTATTGCCCTATCACCAGATACTTTATTTTTTACATTTTCTTACCCAAAGGAAAGTTTCTCTCCCTTTATTCTCTAATATCGTTCATAAACGACACATAATAGAGCTTATATATTTAGTGTGACTGTGCTAGACTAAAGAGAGGCAACCGGGAAGGGGAAATTAAGAATACCAAGAGAACCTCATTTCTGTGCTGTGACGCACGCTCTGATACATTGAATATTAGTCTGTTGTGTATTTATATAAATAACAAAATGAAACAATCGTACCTGTAATGTATAATTGATGAATTAATTTCTATTATCTAATAGAAAGCAAGTTAAAAAGATTGAGTGATAAGGTAGTTTAGGGGAGCCAAGTTTACATAATATTTTGATGGCCATTTCACACGATCGTCGCAACCGAAGCGGCGTAATCAAGGAAGTAACCTATTTGTCAGTATTTGATATTCGCATCTTGTATTCCCAGGGTAGCATTGTTATGTTAAAACATTAGAAAACTTTTATCCTGCTTTTCTGTTAAAGTATCATTTGTTCGTGAACTTTACTTACGCATGTGTCATAAGAGTGTCTGACAACTCGGGGTTAGAGTTTGTAAGTAAGTTTTTGTGTTAACGCCAGCGGGGTACAATTTATTGACGCATCTCGGCTTCCAACCTTTTCTTCTCTTTCGGCTGAGACGCCATTTTGGTTCCTTTCTAATTAATCAATACTGGATTATAAACCACAGAAAGTGGATTTGCATAGACCTATACAGCACGACGTATACGTAGGTACCTGTGAATATTTCTTGACTGACCGATTCAGTCTATCATTCATTTATATGTATGAACTGGTTCATTGATAGTAATGGCCAATGACACCGAATTTCCTATATTTGCTCGAATAATGCATGTTACGGTGAGGTAAAGCATATTATGCATTTATTTCTGTTCCAGTCACCTTCCATCCAATTTATGGCATATTCACGAATGATTCCGGTAATGAGAAACAGTTTTTGTACCTAAACAAATGAAAACAAATGAAAAAACAAATAAATAGAAAAGGGCAATGTAACAAATGCTTTCTTTCGTCATTGGTCCATAGCATTTTATTTTTATCTTGTCTTAGTTGTTTTTCCCCGATCAAAGCCTTATCTTCCAAAGAGGGGAAGGAATTCTTTGTGCTTCGTCTCAAGCAAATTGCTTTGAGTTTTCCGACCAAAGGATTTCAAAGGGAAAACTCATGGACAGAGATACAACGTTTTGCCTTGGGACCCCAAAGTCCCTCACACACCTTCGGCAGAAGTTATTTACTTACATATCAGTAACCTTAGAGGTGAAATATGAATTTTGGAAAAAAATGATTCCAAAACCTTGCGTCCTTGTAGCCTTGAACAGGATGAAGTCACATAAATCATTAAGCTCAGAAAAAATTTAACTATGCATCGAAAAGCAACGATCCACTGATGCTTTGACTCTGGGAAAACGTCAGATGTTAAGATGAAAGCAAAAAACACGATATATGTCGAAGCATTCCAGAAGAGGATTTATGTGATGCAATATCTACTCCTATATTGATGAAATATTGTTCGTCCCTCTTTTATTACATTTTGTTGTCAAATATATCCGAAGGAACGAGTTTCGATGTCACTTTTTATTGTTATGGTATGAAAAACTGCAGAAAATATAACACTTTCTATCTATCTGTCTATCTGTACCAAGCAGATATAATTATTCGTTTGTTCTAAAAATTTTAAATGGGTATTTTCAAATACTCTATTTAATTGCATTTCTTTTTATTTGATTTTATTTTAACTTTTTCGCTATCAAAGTAAACGGAGGAAAAATACAAACAAACAAAAAACATAAAAAAAACAATTATATTCCATCAAGAAAGTTTTTTTATGATGTCCCAGTGCTTAGAGAGCGTTGTGTTAATGGAATTTAGAGAATAATGATGAGCTTCTTTTAAAAGGAAGCTGTTATATTATTTGATAGTACAGAGGAAAGTATACTATTCATTATTCTGTAGTTTTTCCTTTTTTACCAGTCCCTGTTCAAGAGATATTATCGCTCCATGAAGGTAATGACGGAATGAATGATGCAGATCTTCTTTAGCACTCACACCTGCAAACGATTGTTGTTGACCTTTCCCGATACTTGGAAAGAAATGTAAACTATAGAATTTAAACAGTCCATACAATATTTTTTTGTTGGTAATTGGTTTTTTTATTTTTCCCCTGTATCACATAAACACCATTATAGATATCTATGGAATTCGATGTTCATATTTTTTAAATGAAACAACGATTATGATTTGAATTTCAAATAGTAAATGGCTGTTCATACCTTTTACGGTTCGATTATTGTTTCTTTTTTTATACAGGTTTTAGATATTCCTATAGGAAACCTTTGCCCAAAATTAAATTCATCTATGGCGATTGTTTCAGAACAAATGGGATTTAGAAAGGAGGCGATTTTTCTCCAGTACACATTGTATTTTAA